>NC_022009.1:93648820-93656682 GCF_000317375.1 Microtus ochrogaster | reverse complement strand
TCACTACCGTTTGTAATGAGATCTGGTGCCCTCTTCCTGTCTGAAGTCATGCTTGCAAAAAGAATACTGTATACACAATAAATATATGTTTAAAAAAATTCTATTGTATTCAGCAATAGAGAAGTACAGCTGGGGAAATGATCCAGAGGTTCAAATGCTTGCTGAGTACTAGAGTTTGGATCCCCAGACACTCATGTGCGTGTCAGGTGGGTATGATGGCCCACTTCCCGCATCAGAAGTCAGAAATGGATTCCTGAGCAACCTGGATAGCCAGACTATCAGGCTGTCTGCTATCAGGCCTCCACATATGACCACGTAAACATAAGTCTTTGAACAATGTTTTACCTCTGTAGACCAGGCTGGCCTCGAACTCACCTGCTCTGCCTGCCAAGTACTGGGATTAAAAGTGTGTGCCACCACCGCCCAGCTCAGTGTTTTCCTTCTTAAAGGTGTCTTGTGTTTTCCATCCAGTGAAATTTAAAATGCTTATTCCGAGGTGCCAATTTTAATAAATTATGTCAGTTATATAACTCTTACCTTTAGAGAAGACAGAGTAAAATTATTAATGCATAAATACCTGCCCCTAATCACCAGGAAGTCTGCCCTTGTGCATTATCTGCAAGGCTTGGGACTTTCCAGTTCTTTGATCTTTGAAGGAGATGGTACAGAGTGTCAATATTATTGCATGTGCGTTTCTGCAGTAATTCACTGGCTGAGGTCGATGGTAGAATCCCACACTCAGTTACTCTAACATTTTGGATTTGGAGTTTTGAGATTACGAACACTGAACCTGTAAACCCTCTTCTTCTTTCCATCTAGAGAATGGGACATGGTAGAAACCCAAGAGCTTTACAAGAGCAGATGGAGATCTATTAGGATTCTCTACCTCACTATGTTCCTCAGCAGTGTGGGTAAGTGCTGGAAGTTACACCCACTTCTACAGTTCAGAGTAAAATGCTTTGTGCTAGTTTTAAGATTATTTACTTATCTATTCATTTATTTTTGTTTTTGTTTTTAAGAAAGGATTTTTCTGTGTAGCCCATGGCTGTCCTGAAACTTTCTCTGTAGACTAGGCTGGCCGCAGAGATCTGCCTGCCCGTCTCCCAAGTACTAGGAGTAAAGGCGTGCGGGTCTTCCCAGCCCCACTGCATCTTGAGTACAGTTGTCCTCCTATTGCTCTCTCCTCCCCCGAACAGGAATTGTATACTTTAAAGGGGTGGGTCATTTGCTACACGAATCATATCTCACTACATTTTTCTTACGTAAATCAAAGTTTGAAGTTGGTTTGAAACTTGATGCCCCTGCCTCAGCCTCTGGAGTGCTGAGATTACAGAGATGGGCCCCTACACCCAGCAGTAAAGCTAAACATTTAAAAATAGACGTTCTGCCTGGATTTGCCTAACATTTAGATTGAACAAAAGGGCTGGGTTGTGACTGGCTGGTAGAGTAATAGTTATCTCAAGTGCACGAGGCCCTGGGTTTGATCCCCGTCGCTACAGATAAGTGAAACAAGACAACATTTATCAATAGTGCAAGAGTTTTCAATCGTAGTTCTCAAGTAGGGAAACCTATCAGAATCCAGGAATTTGCTTTTATAGTGTGGCCATCTTGAAGTATCTCAGTTCATATTACCTCCCCTGAGATGGTGAGGTAATACCTCATCTTTCCTGCAGGGGATCGCCCTTTTAGACAGCACAGAGACTAGCACTTCCCCTGACAGCAAGGCCTTTCCTCCACCTAAGTCTGCTGGGAAGGTGCATAAGCATTCAGTAGCTTCCACTTAAGGCAAGAGATGTGAGAGACGACAGGCAGATCCTTTGCTCTTGTATCTAGTTGGGACTATGATTACCTTGTGTTTCTAGTTTACATTAGAGCTTATTATCCTTCTGAGAATTAAGATTTCACTGCTTGATAAATTAAGCCTTTGAGTGTGTAACATTTCAGGCTCAGAATATTTTAAAATCTGTGCTATATTTTCAAAAGCTTGTAATATACTTGTAATAGTGATTAAATTATTATAATACAAATAAACATTTTTTGCACTTTGCAGGTTTTTCTATTGTGATAATGTCAATCTGGTCATATCTTCAAAAGGTTTGTACATTTAAATCTGTTCTCTTAAGAAATAGTAGAGGCAACTCTAGTGTTGTTAAGCATTGGCTAGAGAGTGTCCTTAATGTTCTGTAGTTTGATCTGTCCCAGAATAACTTAAAATAATTGTTCCTCAAAGGAGGTGTAGTTTGGTCATATGCTTATTGTCCAAACGAAAACAGTTACAGCAGAAAGGGTGCTATGCCAAGAATAGACTCATGCCAGGAGAGAGGCAGGCTGAGTGAAGGTGTCCTCACCTTCTTAACCAGCCATGCTCACATCGTCAGTACTTCCCTTCTGAAAGCTGCTCATGTAGACAAAGTGATTTCTCAAAATGTACAATGATATTTCCAAGGACTAACTTCATCATTTTCCTGTGGCATTCATTTGGGCTTTCAGGAGAACTTTATGAGAAGGATAGGAAATAAGGCTGTCTCTTGCTAGTCCTCTGAGATTGGTTTTCAGGTCCTCTCTGAGTATATAGCACAATGTTTGGATGTGCTAGTCCATTAAAGAAAGTGATGTATTTGCACGTAAAATGCGCACATTCTCCTGCATGCTGTAATCATCTCTAGATCACCTATGATGCCTACGACAGTGCTAGCATTATGCAGTTGTGAATCTGCTCTATCCTAGAACACTGACCAGAAAGCAGTCTCTTTTCAGTTCACTTTCTGTTGTTCGTGTGTGAATGTCACGGCTTACACTGTCCTCTTGTTTCTACCAGGTTTTGTCTTAACTCTGATTACTTAGTCTTGAACTCTCTGTATCTCATCAGCTCCCTCCTTGCTTACTGCTTTTCCAGAGATCCATCTGTGTCAGGCTTTGGTGACCCAGGCTCTGCAGGGCTGCACAGTCACCTTTCCTAGCTCCTCTCCAGCCCCTTTCCTTGCCTCCCGTGCTGCTTTCCTTCCTCTCTCCTTCCCTTCCTCCTCCTCCTGGTATTCACCCTGCAAGCCTCTCCTCTCTCGTGTCCTCTGGGAGCTTTGATTGTCATCACCCAGTCTGGGACAGGTCTTTTGTGTACAGTTGGTCCTTCTCTTTGGGTTTTGAATCCAAAAATTCAAGTAACTGTGGTTTGAAATATTTTTAATATCACTTGTACTATTTTTCTTTTTATTACTCCCTCAACTGTACTGTGTGGCATCTATCTTTACAGAATATACATTGTAGTAGGTATTATACGTGATCAGAGATGACTTACACCTGTAGAAGGTATTTGTAGTTTCTATGCAAATGTTCTATATGAAGGGCTTGTGTGTGCACTCATTCTGGTGTTCTTGGGAGTCCTGAGTCAGTTGTGAGGACACCCAGGGATGACTCCACTTCATCTCCATGTCCTTAGTACTTACCATACAGTGCTATGATATTGAATGTACAGCGATGAACTCCCCACAGTTATTATCATGTTCCAGGAGTTCTCCACAGAAATACTAACCCCCAAAGGTTCAGCTACTCTGGAATATAGCCTGCATATTTGTTACAAAGCTAAATATATTTTCCTAACTGATCTAGAAGTCACGTTCCCATGTACTTAGTTACCCAGTAGTCTAAAGACTTACATTCACACCAGTCTGCCTTGGGATGTTTGTAGCTGGCAGAAGCTGAAGATTGTTGTCATGTAAGAATTCTTAAAGCATTTACTTTTCTCTGCAGATTGATCAGACAGCCGATGCAAGTTTTTTGGGCTGGGTTATTGCTTCATTTAGTCTTGGCCAAATGGTAGCTTCACCTCTATTTGGTTTATGGTCTAATTATAGGCCAAGAAAAGAACCACTTATCGTCTCCATCTTTATTTCGGTGGCAGCCAACTGCCTATATGCATATGTCCACGTGCCAGCTGCTCATAACAAATACTACATGTTGATTGCTCGTGGATTGGTGGGATTTGGAGCAGGTAATTGCGTGTGTGTGTATGTCTTATTCTTCCTGCTGTTCATAGCTGTAACTCCCGTGTCTCACATCGCATATACATCTTAGGAAGAGGCAGATGTCTTTCTGTCGTTTGCCTTTGCTCATGATCCTCCTGTTACCTAAAGGTCCTTTCTTTGATTTCCATCAGTCTTCACCTTCAAGACACACGTTTATCCAGTGTGCAGTTTTCTCGAGCTTCTTGCCCCTGCATGGATCCTTTTCTGCCTGTTTCTGGTCTTTGCTTGCACTTTTGCACTGGTTCCATCTTTTCTCATCAACTATAGTAATGTTTGCATTAAAAGCAGTAAATGATATTTTTAAAATATTCTGTGATGTCTAGTAGTGTCTCTACTATAAAATAATGCATAATAATTTAAAAAACCCTTTATTTGTATTGTGTATATGTATGTGCGTCTGTGGAGATATGCATGTGAGAGCAGTGTTCTCAGAGGCCAGAGCACAGCATTGAATCCCCTGGGGCTGAGGTTACAGGTGCTCGTGCACCATCTGCTGTGGGTGCTAGGAACTGAGCCCCGGGCTGCTACAAGAGCAGTGTGAATGCTTAACCACTGTGCCTTTTCCAGCACAAAATTCCTTAGTTACACCCTTGGTGGACTCTTTGTGTTTCTGTCTTCCATTATTCCATTTGTCTGCATGCTGTCTGTAACATAGTCCTTATAGTATAACGCTCTGCTGTTAATGCATGCTGTCTGGTTTTTGATGAGAAAACCTTGGTATTAGAATGTCATTTTAAAATTATCTAAGACTGTGTTTTTGCTCATATGGGTGGGCTTGTTTTATTTTGATTCCTTTTTTGTTGTGTTGGTTGGTTTTGAGACAGTCTCACTATTTACCTTAGGCTGGCTTAGAACTCACTATGTGGCCTAGCCTGGCCTCTGTCTCCCAGTTGTTGGGATTACAGGTATGCACCACTCAGCCTAGTTGAGTTTTTGTACAGTGATACAGTTTTTTTTTTTATCAGTGAAAATACTTAGTTCCTTTAGTTACGTGTTTATTCCATGAAAATCTTACATGCTTTGTAGGATGGCACAGAGGAAGAAGTGACCATGGTATTTATCAATATTTCTTGCTCTGTGTCAAGCCAGGCAGGCGAGTATTATGGCTGGTGGATGATTCCTTTCCTTGTCATGGTCTCTCTAGGAAATGTGGCTGTTGTCCGATCGTACATTGCTGGTGCCACTTCCCTTCAGGAAAGAACAAGTGCCATGGCCAATACGAGCACGTGCCAAGCCTTGGGCTTTATTTTGGGTCCAGGTAGGCAGGCTTTACTTAACTGCTTAAATCTGAGTCGGGAAAACCTTTGAGGTTCAAATTTAAATGTAATCCATATATGAAGCTTTGTGGCCAAAGGGAAAAGGAGAGAAACTTTAGAAGGGATGGAGGGAAGGAGCCAGGAAGTAAGGGGGTTAACATGAGCAAAGTGCAGTGATGTTTATGCATAAAAACATAATGGAACACATTTCATGTGTTAACTGAAAAGCATAAAAATAAAACAGTAATTCCCTCAGACTGTGTGCATGTGTGTGTGTGTGTGTGTGTGTGTGTGTGTGTGTGTGTGCGTGTGTGTGTGATCCTAAAGACTGAACTCAAGGCTTCGTGCATGCTAGGCAGCACTCTACCACTGAACGATAGCCTTTTCAGGGTGGACATTAATGTTTTTAATACACTAGTATTGCTAGACTGATTTTCCTGACACCAGAGCTCTTGGTGAATGCTGCTTGCCTCAATTTACAGACGAGGATCCCACAGTATAGAGAGTCTGTCCAGAGCCACCCGAGAAGGTGGGGAGCCGGAGCTCAGAGCTGACATTTTTCTGGTTTCTTTGTACCCAGTACTGTTGTAAGGGCAGCATCTGTTTTTGTTCTCAGTTGAAGTTAGATCTCAGTTACTGACAGGCCCATGGAAAATCCTCTCAACCAGGATTTGAACTGTTCCATCCAATTTTTACTGCAGACTTAATAGTAAAGTACCACACAAAGAGAAATACTCAAAATATTTTACTTGAAACTGTTACGTTTTCTTTCTTGTAATAAAGCTGGTTAAATTTCTAACTGATTTAGCCAACAAGATTACTCAGTGGGTCTTTGTACTGACTCCCAAGTGTGGTGGACTGAGTTTGATCCCTGGAGACCACTTTGTTTAAGGAGACATTAAAAGTTTTTCTCTAGCCTTCACAGGTGCACCCTAGCAGGTGCAAGCCCTCCTGTCCCCATCAATGTAATTATTAAAGTTTATAATCTATTCATTGAATAAATTGTGTAGATTAACTTCTATAGAGTAGTTATCTTTCATTTTTTGTTTTATAAGAAAGTAGATACTGGGGTTTAGCGTGTAGCTCAGTGGTAGGATGGATACTTAGCAGGCTGAAGGCCCCAGTCCCAAGCACTCTTCCTCCCCTGTCAAAAGAGGACACTAGATGGGTGGTAAATATAAGAACACACTATAGATCTATGAAAATGTTCTAGTAAATCCCATTATTATGTAAAATTAGTAAATGCTAATAAAAAGGATCAAGAGGAAATGATGCTGAGTTGATTGATCAAATGATATAATCTTTGTGAATGTACATATCTATATCTCATCATTTTAATACTCTCCTAAAAGAGCTTTCTTAGATGTTTTTCCTGAATATTCTAGCCTGCTTGAAAATTTAATACCTCATATCCATCAATATACTAATGTTTGAATATATATATACATATGCATATGTACATCTATGGATTATACAAGAAAAGAATAAATTGTCTTTACCAACCAAGAGCAAATTTTCTCACTCCAGTTGAGAACCCTTAGTACACATGGTGACTTCATATAGACCCTAACAGTTCTGTAGTAAACATTTTTACAGTTTTTAGCTTATGTTTCTCATATCAATACTTACTTGTACACACAATACTTTATTAGTTTTTCAGACTTGCTTTGCACTCATTGGAGAAAACGGTGTAACGTGGGACCCCATTAAGCTGCAGATCAACATGTACACAGCACCGGTTTTACTTGGCATCTTCCTGGGAATTCTAAACATTATTCTTATTTTCTTTATATTAAGGTAACTATGAAGAAGCAGTAAGATATCTTTGTAAATTCTAAAAGTTAACAAGCTTTCTTACTACTGACGGATAATTATCCCTATGAAGTGTTTTTGGCTTTCTTACTACTGACGGATAATTATCCCTATGAAGTGTTTTTGTATTCGTAGCACTGGGCACTGATCCTTAGCAAGCCCTTTACTATGTATCTTCCAGGCCCCTAGCCTCCTTTATAAAGATTCATTTTTATGTTTTTAACGTGTTTTGCCTATATGTATGTATATGGACATGCATGCATTATGCTCAGGAAGCAGAATGGAGAATTGGGTCCCCTGGAACTGGAATTACACACAGTTGGTTGCCAGGAACAAAACCTGGGTCGTCAGCAAGAGCAGCAAGTGCTCTTAGCTACTGAAGGCCCTCTCCAGCCCTTTTTAATTTTTACTTTTTATTTTGATAGAGGGTCCTGTTACGTTGCCTAGGTGCTATGAGTCCCAGGCAGGCCTTCAGTTTGTAGTCCTCCTGTCTCAGCCTACAGGACTGACATAATAGACCTGAACTGTGAGGCCTTGTGTTTTGCTGTCTTTATATGGGTTTATAGTTTTTGGTCAGCTAAAGCATGGTATACTGGTAACTGCAGTAATAAGACGGATGAGGAATAAACACAGAATACGAAGATCTATTCCTCATTTACTAACTATAAGATTCTAAGTACAAGCCGGGCGGTGGTGGCGCACGCCTTTAATCCCAGCACTCGGGAGGCAGAGGCAGGCGGATCTCTGTGAGTTCGAGACCAGCCTGGTCTAC
>NC_022009.1:93636439-93648428 GCF_000317375.1 Microtus ochrogaster | reverse complement strand
AAACTTTAGCTTTAGAAAAAGTTTTACTGTATAGCCAATGCTGCCTGAGAATTCAGGATTCTCTTGCCTTAGTCTCTGGAGTTTTGGGAATATAGGTGTATGCTACCAAACCTCATATTAGTATATTTTTTAGAGAACTTCATTAATTTTTCCAAAGCCACTTACAACTTTTAAAACATTGAAAACCTCAAATATGTACTAAAGTAAATCATGTATGCTTCTAGGTAAATTTTGAAACAGTTTTATATGATATCAGGAGAGTGAGGTGTGGGGATTACTCAACCCAGGTGTTTGAGAGCAGCCTGGCAACAGTGCTATGTCTTTTCTCACTGGTGCTCACACTGGAGGCCCAGTTCAAGGCTTTGGGGCACACTTGTCTAGCATGGGTGAGCCCTACATTTCATTCCCAGAACTGACAAAAGAAAAAGATTTTTTTTTACATATGTTGGTTATATTTATTAGAAATTAATAACTCTTATTTCTCAGAAGTCAGTAAAAGAAATTGTGTTGGACTGTGGAAAAGATAGGGTGCCAGTAATAAGAAAACTGATTCTGGCGCTGGAAAGATGACTCAGCGGTTGGAGGTTAAGAGCACTGGCTACTCCTCCAGAGGTCTTGAGTTCAATTCCCCAAAACCACTCTGTAATGCGATCTGGTCCCCTCTTCTGGCTTAAAGTCATTCATGCAGATATAGCACTCATAAATAAATAAATCTTAAAAAAACATGCTTCTGAATTAAGGTCTTATTAATATTATGCTTTTCTTTTTAAGAGAGCACCGTGTGGATGACTCAGGACGGCAATGTAAGAGCGTGAATTTTCGAGAAGGTACTGTTAACCTGTGTGGCTCCATTTAAGTTCTGACTCTGTTCACTTTGTATTTATATGGCTTTTGCCTCTAAGTACCATATGGTAGGTGACTGGGGAATATCTTCAAAGGTGAAAGGACTCTACATTAATAAAGGAACCCATGCCTGTCGGTTATGTGGTGTTTATTATTGGCAAGGCTAAAAGCCATTGCTAAAAATCACTTGTGGCCGGGCGGTGGTGGCGCACGCCTTTAATCCCAGCACTCGGGAGGCAGAGGCAGGCAGATCTCTGTGAGTTCGAGACCAGCCTGGTCTACAAGAGCTAGTTCCAGGACAGGCTCCAAAACCACAGAGAAACCCTGTCTCGAAAAAACAAAACAAAACAAAACAAACAAACAAACAAAAAAACAAAAATAAAAAAAATAAAAATCACTTGTGTTCTTCAAAGAGTTAGTGTCATAAAACCCTTGTGCTCCTTGCCATGCTTCTGGTAACCCTGGAACAGGGAGCCCTTTTTGTTTCAAGACCCTTTTTCAGTACAGTGTCTCAGAATGTAGCCCAGGACATGCTTGACAAAGCTGGCCTAGAACTTGAGATCCTCCTGCCTCAGCCTTGTATGTGCTGGGATCCCAGCTGTGCTACATACACCTGGCTTCCAGCAATTCCCATACCTTAACCATGATAGTAGGCATTCTATTATCTTATAAATGTATACTTTCATCTTTCAAATTGTTTTGTGGGTGTGTGGTGTCTGCATGAGTGCACGTGTGTGCAGGTACCATGGAGGTCAGAGGTCCTACATCAGATGTTTCCTTATTTGCTCTCTACCCTACTTTCTGAGACAGTCTCTCATTGACCTGGAGCTGGCCATTTTGAATAGAATGGCTGGCTAGTGAGCCCAAGAATCCCCGTCTCTGTTCCCCCAGTGCTGGTTACAGTGGTTAGCACCACCACGTTTGAGTTTCACGTGGATGCTGGGATCCAAACTCAGATCTTCGTGCTTGCACAGTGACACTCTACACACAGCCCAGTCCATAACTCTTTCTTTGCTTTATTTATAAGTTCCCAATCTGGTAAATGGGAATATTTTACTTAGGTGTTATTTAGTTACTGATTGTAGCCTTCAACCATCTGAAAAAATGCAAGATGGCATTTGCTCAGTGATTTTATAAAATTACACAAAAACAAAGTATAATTTTACCGAATTCTTTCACATAAAATTATTTTTATATTTTAATAAATATCTTGATAAAATGTATCTGGTAAAAACTTACATGATTTTTTTAATATTTAAAGATGGTCAAGTTTAAAGAAGTTTTCTTTGAGTGGGATTGTAATTTCTAATTACATAAAATTTGGGGACAGGTGGTGTTGATGGCTCAGCAGTAGAAAGCACTTCCTGCTTTTGCAGAGGACCTGGGTTCAGTTCCCAGCACCCACATAGTGGCTCACAACTTTCAGTAACTCCAGTTTCAGGGGTCTGAAGCTCTCTTCTGACTTCTGCAACCACCAAACATATACATATACATATAAAACACTAATACATATAAAAAACAACCAATTTAATTTAAAAATTGGATCAATATACTGTTGTCTTTCCTTAAAATTATCTATTATTATTATTATTATTAGTGTGTGTGTGTGTGTGTGTGTGTGTGTGTGTGTGTGTTTGAAAGTTTGTCTTTGTAGTCCTGGCTGTCCTGGAACTCATTCTGTAGACCTTGGCAGCCTTGAACTCAAAGAGATCCACCCCTCCTGTCTCTGCCTCCTGAGTGCTAGGATTAAAAGGTGTGTGCCACCACTGCTTGGCCCTAAAATTCTTGTAATTGGGACACTTAGTCAGTTTCCTCAGCTGGGATAACTTTCTGAGATTCCTTACAGCAGCCAGTCCTGGGTAGAGCCTGCAGTAAAAACCATCTATGTAGGAAATTTCAGCCTGACCGGGCATCATTTGTATTTCTTTCAAGAAGTCAGGACAGGCCCGAGGTAGTAACTAAGAATTAGAAAGGTGTACCCCAAATAGTACAAGGGCAGAAGGGCTAGGGGCCTGCTTGTGTGAAGGGATCTGGATGAAGGTGGCCATACTCTGGTGTGACTGGAAAGAAGAGTCAGAAGCCACTCCCAAACCTCCTTTCCCCAGGTAGAAAGGCAGGCACCATTCAAGACCATACATGAGCTTTCTGTGTCAGGAAAAGCCACACCATGCTTCTTTGCCCCCCACCCAACACCCAGCGTACATGTCCATTCTTGTGTTATTTACATCATTCACACTGAACATAGGAATGGGCATGAGCAGATATATGGCTCATGTATATATGTATATACCTTTGAAGTTGTGTCAGGAATGTCTGTACTTTATAGAGTTTAATTACATAGTTCAAGGCGAGAAATTATGCTTTGCCCTCTAAATCTACTGCCGTGCAAAGATACAAATACTTTTTATATTTGAGATAGGTCTCGTTATATAGCTCAAGCTGGCTTTCAGCTCATGATTCTGTTGCTTAAGCCCCCTGAGTGCAGGGCTGACTGTGTATACCTACCAAGGCCAGCATTAACATAACTTCTGATTAGTAGATTCTTAGACAGTTTCATATATGTACACAGTACATACCACTCATTCCCTCCAGCCTCTCATCTGCCTGCTACCCTTGTTACTCCCTTCATCCGCACAAATCTAACATAACTTTTTCAGTAACAGGGAAGAGAGAAATTAAACATTTATGTTCATTTATTTATTTTTTGGTTTTTCGAGACAGGGTTTCTCTGTGTAACAGTCCCAGCTGTCCAGGAACCACCCTTATAAACCAGGCTGGCCTCAAGTTCACCTGCCTCTGCCTCCCAGGTGCTGGGATTAAAGGCCACCACTGCTCGGCATGTGTCCACTTTATGTAAATATCTCTTGAAAACTACTTCCTTTCTGAATCCTGTTACTTCTTTCCCTCTCCTTCCCTCTCTCTGCCCAAAGCCCCTTGGCACAGGCTGGCCTCAGACTTGCTGTGATCGTCCAGCTCAGTCTCCCAAATGCTGGGGTTACAGATGTGAGCCACCACACCCAGCTAACCCTTCATATTACTTTATCATCACATGAAAATTACACATATAGGTAATATTCCTTTTCTATTTATAGAAAATACAGATGAAGTTCAGATTCCCGGAGGATGTATTGATCAAGTTGCTGTTGTGGCTACCAATATTCTGTTTTTTGTGGTTTTGTTTATCTTTGCCCTTTTTGAAACGTAAGTTTTATTGTCTTTATTTAAACCCAATTACTTACTAATCCATGTTTCTTAATGTAGTGTTAATTTTCTATATAGATTTTGTTTTTAAAACCTATTATGTAAGGCACATTTTTTTCTTAAAATTTTTGGATTTTTTTTTTCATTTCATTTTTGGGACAGGATCTGTGTAACCTGGCTGTCCTGGAACTCTCTATGAAGGACCAGGTTGACCTTAAGATCTGACTGTCTTTGCCTTCCAAGTGCTGGGATTAAATGGATGTGTCAACATGACCAATTTGAATATAAATGCATGTAGATTTTATATCATGACATAATTAACATGTATTGTTAATTATGGTGATATTAGCTCTATTTAATCCTTGATCGATAATTATAAAATTCACAACTGTGTAGGTTTCATTCATCCTCTTTAAAAATCACATGACTCTTTTAAAAGAGAAAATAATATGCAAATGCAGCATTATACACACACACACATACACACACATACACACACATACACACATACACACACACACACACACACACACACACACGGTAAAAAGCCATTCACATTTTTCATGTGGGGAGGGGAAGAATGTATGAAAACTCTCATAGCTGTAATGTCATCACTTGGCTTATTTCCATATAACTGTTAACATTTCCGTGTCAGTAGATGTGCTTGGTGTGTATACTTTCAGAATTACTCATCCACATGAAAGTCATAACTCATTTTAGGAAACATTTTTTAATGCAAAATATGCATTACATAAAATTCACCACATTAACCTTTCCCCTCTAATATTGGGGGTTAAAATTAGGATCTCAAGCATGCTGGTCAAGTGCTCTGCTCTTGAGGCGCATTCTCAATCTACGTACTTTTTATTTTGAGACAAGTTCTCAATAAGTCATCCAACTGTCTTTAAACTGACTCGGTAGCTCAGGCAGGGCTTAAATTTGTGACGCTTCGGTCTCAGCCTCCTGCAATTGGCCTACAGATCTGTTCAGCTGGGCCCAGAATTTCAATTTTTTTTTTTTAAGTTTCAGATTTAGTTTTTTTTTAAATGTGTTATAAGTGTTTTGCCTGCATGTAATATAAGTGCACCATGTGTGTGCCTGGTGCCAGTAGAGGTCAGAAGAGAGAATTGGGTCCCTGAAACTGGAATCACAGATGGTTATGAACCATCATGTAGTCATGAGAACCAAACCTGAGTCCTCTGCAAGAGCAGCAAGTGCTGTTAATTGCAAGCCATCTCTCCAGACCCTCTAACTGTTTTGAGAAAGTTGGATACAATGGCATTAAGTATTGTCGCAACCTTGTGAATCATGAGAACCACCTCAACATCATCCCAAACAGGCTGCACAGCCTCTCTCAGCTCCTCCTCGTGTCTTCACCAGTCTGATGGCCTGTCTCATAAGTTGCATCGTGCAGCATTTTGCTTTATGCATGCCTCATTTCATTGAGTGTGAGGTTTCAGGGTTCTCGTTGTGGTATATCAGACTTGCCTAACTTGCTATGGCAGTTGGCTGCCCACTCACCTGTCCACTTTTGGCTCCCTGTAGCTAAGCTGAGTGACACTGCTGTGTAAGTGTCTGCTAGCCCTTGGGCCTGTACCCAGGAAGAAGTGCCAGGGCACATGTTAACCATTTAGCCCTTAGAGCATGCATCTGTTTTCTGTATCAGCTCATCTGATTTCAGTGTCTCAGACACTATGTTTATTTTTAATGCTGCATTTAAAAATACACCGTTTTGTTGTCAGCCAACAGAAGATGGTAGACTGTAGGGATAGACTTGACAAAGAAGAAGACAGGCATATAAAGGCAGAGGTATTCATAGGGAGGGAAGAAACACACAAAGTGCTGGTGAAGGAAGAATCCCCTAGGCTCGGATAAGTCGGCACTAATAACACGACAGTGTGACATTGCTGGAACATACACACTTTAATAGCGAGGGCAATGCGTCTAAAAAGTGCACTTCCAGCAAAACTGAAATAAATTTCTGATTTTGAAAATAATGTCAACATAAAAGTTTACTTTTGTAGATGTGACTCCCCAAAGGGAGGCTAGTCATAGAGTCTCACCCTAAAGCTCACAGTTCCACCAAGAGAAGGGATCAGTTTCAACCACAGTGTAACCGTGAATAGTTGCTGGGAGGGTGGGACTGTAACTGACTTACGGTGTCTCCTCTTTGCAAACCTCCTGCACTGTGACTGTTCTCCTTATGTAAACTTAAATGAAAAGCTCTGTATACTCTTGGTGGTATTATTATAAACGTTTATACTTAATTCTTAGCAACAACTGTCATTTAAGTGAGTAAGCCTGACTTTCTCTTCTTAGAATCCTCACCCCATTAACAATGGACATGTACGCCTGGACCCAGGAGCAGGCTGTGCTCTATGATGGAATAATTCTCGCTGCTCTCGGAGTTGAGGCAGTTGTTGTTTTCATGGGGGTTAAATTACTTTCCAAAAAGTAAGTTCTATGCTTTTAGTTTTATTTCACATCTTTGTTTGAAAAAGAAACACGAAACAGTGCTAATATAAATGAATGTGCCAGCACATTTTCTCATGTGTTACAGCTTTTGTTGTTGTTAAGGGAGAGTCTTACTGTGTACTGTGTAGCCTTGGCTAGCCTGGAACTCACTACGTAGACCATCACCCTCCTGAGTGCAGGGGATAAAGGCATGCACCACCATACCTGGCTGTATTATAGTTCTTGAAAATTTGCAAAAAGATAAAAACTTACTGAGAATGCATGGTATTATATTTTATTCCATCATTTTGGTAAAGTAAAATGCCTTACCTAATAACTGTACACTAACTGTTGTTATATATTGTGTTTTAATGTATATATTACTAAAAATGTAATTCATAAAACACTTTTTTTTTTTTAAGACAGGGTTTCTCTGTCTCATAGTCCTAGCTTTCCTGGAACTTGCTCTGTAGACCAGGTTGGCCTTGAACTCACAGAGATCCGCCTGCCTGTGCCTCCCTAGTGCTACAATTAAAGGCCTGTGCCACCCCCGGACTGGCATAAAACAGTGTCTTCGGAGATTGAATGATTAAGTTTGGAAAATTCTGGTTATTAAAGCCTCTACACTGATGGCTGAGACAAGAGGACCATGCGTGCCTGCCTGCTACATATCGAGACCATGTCTCAAGGAACAAATTGAACTTACATAGATTTTCTGTGTGTGCGTTTCGGAGTCAGGCCTGCATATTGAGATATATATGTCAGCCTGCCATAGAGGGTTAGCACAGGTTATTAGCTGATGAATGGTCCTAATGGTTAATATTCTTAAAATGTTGGTTTAAAATGAGTAGAGGCATGTATAGACATGATTATTCTTCACACTGGTTCTGAGTCTCTGCCATAATAGTTACTGACAAGCTCTCCTTTCTGTAGGAAAAGACAAATGCATTCATCATCTAGAGTCCAGCCCCCTAATCTGAAATCAGCAATTTATTAGAGAAGCCTTTTTTTCCCCTGAGACAGGGGCTCGCTATGTAGCCCAGGCTAGCCTTGAACTCCTTTCCTATAGTTCCTGCCCTGAACCTAGGTGCTGGGGCTCAGGTGTACACTAGGTGCTTCAGTGAGGGTTCTATTTAGCATTGCATTAATTGATAGATATAATGAATTGTATAACAATTTTACTTAAATTTTTTTAGTTATCATAATGGAACTGTGAATTCATATTGCATTTCTGTTTCAATCAGAGTTTCTGTTCAACAGGATTGATGAGCGTGCTATTCTCCTGGGAGGACTCGTGGTTGTATGGGTCGGCTTCTTTATCTTGTTACCCTGGGGAAATCAGTTTCCCAAAGTACAGTGGGAAGGTATGGTGATTTTAACTCTGTAGCATCAGCCCCTGCCATTCTTTAGTAGTAGCGGATGATACGTAATCTTAACTTTATTTTTCAGATCTACACAACAGTTCAATCCCTAATACTACATTTGGGGAAATTATCATTGACCTTTGGAGCTCTCTGAGAGAAGATCACAGTCAACAGCCAACTGGGTGCCCAATTGAACAAGCTTGGTGCCTGTACACCCCGGTGATCCATCTGGCCCAGCTCCTGACAGCCGCTGTCCTAGTTGGAGTAGGCTATCCAGCCTGCAACGTCATGTCCTACACACTATATTCAAAAGTTCTAGGACCCAAACCCCAGGTAATAGCTCTGCAGCCATGTAAACTGTAACTCCCACATCTCCTTTCTATAGTTCTGTTCCTACACAAGCTGGCTTAGCAGACTTTAAAATCTGATTTAGTATTTCAAATGAAAAAAAGAAAACAAAAAGCTAACTTTCCAGGAGAGATGGATTTTTTGGCTCTGGAGCTGGAGCTCACTTGTATACCATGCAGTCTTGAGCTTAGGTTCTACCTCTGATTCCATCACTCAGAAGTTTTGTAATGTGTGGTAAGATTTATCTGATAAAACACAAACTTGCTAAGTCAGAACAACTCAGATGTCTTGGAAAAAAATCTCTGAACATTAAATTTCTTCTACTCATTCTTAAAGTAGATAGTAGAAAACCAAAATTGGCAGCCAGATTGGATTTCAGCTGTTACAGAGATGAAAACACGATAGTCTTAAACAGTTTTGGCAGCTATGTCTATTTCCGTTTCTGTGTTGTGCTGGAGATTAAACCCAGGACCTTGCTGAGCTATACTGAGACCTACCTTTATGTATTTTAACTGTTTTGTAGTGCTAGGATTGGATCCTGGGCTTTGCACATGCTAGGCTAGTGCTCTGCCACTGAGCTAAAGCCCTGGTCCAAAATTAATTTTTAAATAAGAATGTCAGGACTGAGCTAGGTGTGGTCACACACACCTGTAATCTCAGCATCCACGCAGCTGAGGCAGGAGGATCATTGCAGGTTCATGCCCAGCCTGGTTGTCACAGTGAGGTCCAGGACAGCCAGGCTATATAGTAAGACTCAGCTCCAAATAATACAAACACATACAAAAAATTTCGTAGGCTAGAGTACAGCTCAGTGGTAGAGCTTTTATCCTGCAATGCCGACACACTAGGTTTGATCTTGGGCCCACACAAACAACACAAAACAAGTAATTTCTGTATTCATTACATAAAATCAAAAATACATAGATACAATATGAATAGTAGTTTCAGAGAGGTCATAATTACTAATTTTTTAAAAAAGATTTATTTATTTATTTATTTATTTATTTATTTATTTATTTATTATGTATACAGCATTCTGTCTGCATGGATGCCAGGTCAGAAGGTGGCACCAGATCTCATTACAGATGGTTGTGAGCCACCATGTGGTTGCTAGGAATTGAACTCAGGACCTTTGGAAGAGCAGCCAGTGCTCTTAACCTCTGAGCCATCTCTCCAGCCCCTTACTAATATTTTAATAAAGTCAGGCTCCATTTCTAGTCCCTTCTCTGTTACTATGTAAATGGGTATATACAGTTTAAGGAGTATGTCATGGATTCTTCAGTTACTTTCAGTGAGACACCATTTCATTTTATATGTGTAGCATCACTTACTCATAATCATATTATTGTTTATTTTCTATATGTTTCTAACTTTCATTTTTAATGGCAGTTATATAAATGGCCACAAATTATCTTAATCTTTAAGAATTGGTGGGGCAATGGTAGTGCACGCTTTTAATCTCAGCACTTGGGTAGCAGAGGCAGGCCATCTCTGAGAGTTTAAGGCCAGTCTGGTCTACAGAGCTAGTTCCAGGACAGCCAGGGCTACAAAGAGATATCCTGTCTCTAAATACCAAAAATAAAATAAAATAAAAGATAAAATTGACCTGAGATGGCTGTGGTGGCACATGACTATAATCTCCGCATTTCAGCATTTCTGAGGCAGGAACAAGATCTTGAATTTGAGGCCAGTCAAGGCTGCTGTGGGTGACTCTTAGGCAAATCTAGACTATACTGTAAGATCATCCTTAAAAAGCAAACTAAGGGGATGGATATACATGGCCAAGCAGTCATGAGTGCTTACTGCTCTCCCAGAGAACTGAGGTTTAGGACCTAGCACCCAGGTCAGGAGGCCTGTGTGACCTGTGACTCCAGCTGCAAGGGACACACTCTCCCTCTCTGAGACTAAATGAACAGGCAGCCATGGTGATTCATGCCTTTAGTACCAGCACTCCTTGGCCAAGAACTCAGTATGTATGTAGGCTAGGCTAGTTGGCTGCCTGGGGAACCCAAGGGTTCTGCTTATCTCTAACTTCTCAATTCTGGGATTCCATGCACCTGTAACCATGCCCCATTTCTTTATTATTTTTATTGAGAATTTCACATACTGCATTTTGATCAAATTTACTCAGTCCCCCCCCCCCCCCCCCATGTCCCAGATGCCCAGCTTTTAAATTAAGTTCTGGGGATTGAACTCAGGTATTTGAATTTAAAAGGCAAACACTACTGATTTCATTGAGTCATCTTTCCAGCTCAGGTCAGTTTTTATTCTTTTTGTTTTTGGATTTTTTGAAACATGGGTTTTTTTCTAGCTGTCCTAACTCTCTCAGATCATGTTTTTTGTTTGTTTTTTTTTTGGTTTTTCAAGATAAGGTTTCTCTGTGTAACAGCCTTGGCTGTCCTAGAACTCACTTTGTAGACCAGGCTGCCTTGAACTCAGAGATCCACCTGCCTCTGCGTCCTGAGTGCTGGGATTAAAGTGCCCTGCTTACTGTTTTTATTTTAAAATAACTAACCCTGAATGAACCTGTTGTCCTCTGCCTTATCCCCTTACAGGGTATGTACATGGGCTGGTTATCTGCTTCTGGAAGTGCAGCACGGATTCTCGGGCCTGTGTTCATCAGCCATGTGTACACTTACTTGGGCCCACGATGGGCATTAAGCCTCGTGTGTGGAATAGTGGTGCTCACCATCTCACTCATGGGAGCCGTTTACAGAAGACTCGTTGCCTTTTCTGTGAGATGTGGGCGGATCCAGGAGTAAGCCTGCAGTCTCGGCTGGATGCTTGCAGCCAACCATCTCTAACTCACCCTTGAGTAGCAGACCATGTGCTGAGTAACTTAGCTATGAAGGGTAAGATGTGAAAAAACATTCTGGATCATAATCTCCTCATCGGAGGTCATGAACCTAACAGAGGATGGATGACTTGTAGGTGTGAAGCTGTACCAGTGTGAACTGGAGCTCTCTAAAACAATGGGACGATGCAGTGGAACTGGAGGAAGGTTCTGCTTTAATCAGCCAGAGCAGAAGGAAAGTTTTAAAAAAAAATTTAAAACAAAAATAATTATTATTCAGCTTCCTAATGAAATAAAACTGAGCCTTAAATTCTTTTAGTCTGCCCACCACCAGACTAGGCTTTAGTTTCTTTTCTGCCCAGGGTGAACCCATTATCTCTCCCTCAGTGTAATTTGCACACTACACCTTTGTCATTTTAATTTAGGATCTAATTTCTAAATTACCCATGAGCAAGAATAATGCTAACAGCTGAGGAGTAAAGAGGACTAAGAGCTAAGGGCCCTGCGTGCCTTTAGACGGCTGCCTTTCCAAGTGCTAGTAATTCACATCATAAACGTAAGACAAGTATGTTTTTAATATGGTATTAGCAGATAATGGATTCTTAGAATTATCATATTTTCCAAGTCCTCTAAACTCTAGCACAAACTTTGACCTCTTATGCCCTTTCTCAGTAGTGAGAGAGGAACAGCTGTTTGCTTCTGTCTGCAGCAGGACTACAGCTGGACTTTGAATGCTGTGACACTCCCATCTGCTCAGGCTGATTTGAGGGAGAATGGCCAAAGGTGACTAATCAAACTGCATAGTTTCTACCTCTGTGTGAATAGAACACTGGTATGTGTATGGGAGGAACTGCAAACGACGCAGTGTTTTCCCATCCTGTGGCCATGGTTTCAAATCTGAGTGTGAATGTTTGTAGTCTGCTGAAGCCATCAGCCCTAAATGAAGGCAGCATTTTGCTTCCTCAGTTTCTTTTTTTTTTTTTTT
>NC_022009.1:93625573-93636339 GCF_000317375.1 Microtus ochrogaster | reverse complement strand
AGACCAGGCTGGTCTCGAACTCACAGAGATCCGCCTGCCTCTGCCTCCCGAGTGCTGGGATTAAAGGCGTGCGCCACCACCGCCCGGCCTGCTTCCTCAGTTTCTGTTGTCAGGCCCTGGACTTTAGTCTTTTGGGTCACTTCTGATCTTAAACTCCACCTCTGTGTGCTATGCAGAGACAAAAGTAGTAACCCTCCCTCCCCCACCCCCAGAACAAGAGTTCTTTCCAAGTTCCTGGGTAACACACAGTAATTTCTCACAGCAATTGTAGTGCTGAAGATAAGATCCTACCTGCTTCCCTGATACATTCAAATGGATAGACATAGTTCTTACCTAAATGTCTTCAGAGGCTACCTCTTGACTGCTGCACTTTTCAGAATAGGAAAATTGCCCAGAAGTTACACTACCAGTTACTTGTGTTCAATTACTCGTATTATTGAGTCAGATTTGTAGAAATATTTGGGGAAATAAATTTAACAGAATGAAGCTTTTATATCAGCATACCATGTTCTCAGCAAGAACATAACAGAAGTTTCCCAGCCCTAGAATTATAATACTGTAATTCAGGTAATTATAACCTTGCAAAAGCGACTGCACTTTCTTTTTACTGAGGCATAGTTTCTTGGGAGATTAGACTAATACACCTCGCCACCAAAGAAGTGAGGGAAGTGACAGGTTTAGGAAAAGGGCTAGGAGGGGAAATCAGCACAGAGAGAGACTGTAAGGTATGAAAATGTTACTAGTGTATAGTAAAGAAGGTACTGAAAACCTAGCAAAGCACCATTTCCTTATTTTGAATGGACTGTCACTTCATAAGGCATCTCTAGCCATTATGCTTCTCTATAAAGTAAGCTCTTCAAGCTCATTCCTTGTATTAAAGTAAAATAAACTTGTAATTTTTAATTTAATGATGATAAACTATTTGTATCTGTTTAATACTAACAAGAAAATGCTGACTACCATTTACTACTGAAGATTTATTTATAACTGTCTTACATTGTGAGTGTTCATTTCAAATAAAGACTGTAAAGATAATGTATCATCTGTCAAATTTCAGAACACATTAAGAACCCCTAAACACATGCCCATTCCCATGTACTTGTTGAAATCTGAGCAGTAACTGCTAGGCTTCCGTTCCCCCGGGAACCTTGGACACTAATTAGCTGGTACAGATGCTTATGGTTGGCTGTGCAATGGTGATGAAAGATGAGGACAGACCAGAAGGAGCCCGCCCTGAAGAAATTCCTCTAGGAAAGTAAGGACTTGCAACCTGGTGTAAGAGAATGACTGGAGTGGGGAAGGGTGGAAGAAATGCACTTTAGGTAGAAGGCAGGACTTACAAACATCCTAGAGGTAAGGTATTTTGGAAGGCTTCTTAGAACTCACACCCAGTCCAAAGTGGCTGGAGTATAGCGACTGCTAAGTCCTATTAGTTCAATATGGATTCCTCATTAAATCCAAGCTTCTAATTACAAAGAAAATATGAACAGTAATTATGAATACATTTACAAATGACCATAGTAGATCAAATCTCAATATAAGGGAAATGATACACCTCAGTAACGATGCCCAACACCTAATTTACAGGATTAAGACTTCACATTTTAATCTGGTCCAGAGGATTAGTATGCTTACTCTTATGGTGGACTTGGAACCAACATAGTGGCTCACAACTGCCTGTAACTCTGACCCAGGGTATCTGACCCCTTCTGACCACTGTGGGTGAAATAGAACTTAACACAAGGTGCCTATAAAGGGCACAGTAGGAGCTGCTAGCCAAGTTCTTCTCTGTTGACTTTCCAGAGGGGCCTGTGCAGGTTAATAGATAGCCTCCCTCTGCGCAGACAGACGTTTTCTCTGACTGCCTAGCAGCCACTCTATCACCCCAAATCTCCTTCAGGTCCCATGTCTTGTCTGCCCAGTAACCTCATCTCTCCTGGGGCTATGAAGGAATGCCCAGCAGAGGGAAGGTGGGAGTAAGAGAAGATAGAAAAGACAATCAGTGGGTTAAACCAATAAAAGCCCAGTCTCAAAAAATAAATATGGGGGGGGGGGATTCTTAAACAGCAAACAAAATTTAAGAATGATCAACCTATTTTAAAACAAGTATTTAACCAAACTTACCAATGTGTTTATTTTATAAAATGTATTTGCAGAAATATTTAATCACACACAAGCGCTACAAAAATAAATATAAAATATACATGGTTATATACTGCTTATATATACATTATTTACATCTTCAAAACTACAGGCTGTTTTGTCCATGATTCTCACTGCCTTACTAGTACAGAAACAACAAAAACACAGCACACAAAGTTTAGTGCAGTACAAACATGAGCACACAAAGTCTGAGTGAGGGATTATGTACTTGGAGAAAAATCAGATGTCCTAGTTTATTTCATCACCACTGTATTTGGCAATGAAATTTTTATTCTATTTTGTTTTCTTAGCATATTTTTTATGATACAGATTATAATTGTTTAATAGAAAGGCTTTCTGAAGTCATAGTAAACTAAAAAAAACTCACTTTAACTGAAAGCCAAACAAAGTCGTTTATTAAATACAGACATCTGAAAGGACTTTAGTTAGTGAACACTAGGAGTTGGACTAGAAAACATAAGAAGGATGGACGAAAGACACTGTAATTTCTGTTTGATGTATTCTGGCAATTTTTCATTTTCTCCATACCTAAATGAAGCAGAAAAACAAACAACTTCAATCCGTAGACCTTAAGGGAATACTCAAAAGCACATTTCTCTCATTTAAAGACAAGAGGTAAGAAAACAATACACTTAAATACACTTACTAGAATTCCAAAAATCAACTGAAGCCGGGCGATGGTGGCGCACGCCTTTAATCCCAGCACTCGGGAGGCAGAGGCAGGTGGATCTCTGTGAGTTCGAGACCAGCCTGGTCTACAGAGATAGTTCCAGGACAGGCTCCAAAACCACAGAGAAACCCTGTCTCGAAAAACAAAAACAAAAACAAACAAAAAAAAAAAAACCAAAAATCAACTGAAGTGTATGCAATTTGTTTCTTTCAAAAACAGAACACTTGTTTTGTTTCATAGGTGTATATACTCAGTACAAGCAGAGTACTTTTTTAAATAAATATTTTTGATCTGTGATTAGTTGAATATTCAGAGATAGCACTTATATATTGTGAGGACTAGTGGCTTGCCTTCAAAAATGATTGTTAGTATTGGGTGGTACAGTTCAGTTACAGGGCTTGCAAAGCATTCACAAGGCCCAAGGTTCAATACCTACCATAAACAACAACAAGTCTTAAAACGCTTTCAAAAGTTGGGATATAACTTTTTTTTTTTTTTTAAAAAAAGATTGCCCGCATATATGCCTGCAGGCCAGAAGAGGTTTCTGGGAATTGAACTCAGGACCTCTGGAAGAACAGGCAGTGCTCTTAACTGCTGAGTCTCCTTTCCAGCCTGTGATATAACTTTCATTTGGAAAAAACAACCAAGTTTATTTAGTTAATTTAGGCTTCTTTGAAATGGGTCTCATATAACCCAGGTTGGTTGCTATGTAGCCAAGGATGGTCTCTAACTCCTGCTGATTGTTGGTCTGTGCACCGCCACCATATCCAGCCTGAGGTCAATGTTAGATGTCTATCTCAATCACTTTGAGACAAGGTTTCTCACAGAAACTGAGGCTTACCTATTTGACTAGATTGGGTGGCCTGTGAGCCAAGAATCAGCTTGTCCCCAGGGTGCATACTGCCTTACCTTTTTCTTTTTTTTCTTTTCTTTTTTAAAGATTTATTTATTTATTATGTATACAACATTCTGCCTCGATGTATGCCCGCACGCCAGAGGAGGGCGCCAGATCTCAGTACAGATGGTTGTGAGTCACCATGTGGTTGCTGGGAATTGAACTCAGGACCTCTGGAAGCGCAGCCAGTGCCCTTAACCTCTGAGCCATCTCTCCAGCCCGCCTTACCTTTTTCATGGGTGGCTGGGGCTCTGAATTAAAGTCCTGCTTGCAAAGCAAGTACTTTAGCAACTGAGCCATCTCTCCAGCCTTCCATGTCCTTTGTGTTTGGTTTTTGAAACAGAGTCTCACTGTGTAGCATCTGGTTAGCCTGGAAGTCTTTATGTAGATGTGGCTGGTTTTAAGCTCTGTCGCCTAGGTGCTAGAATTAAAGGTATGCACTACCACACCTGGCCCCTCCATGTTCTTTTAAGTAAATAATCTATATATACATTGAATAGGGTTAGTCAATGAAATTCAAAGAAATCCTACCACTTGAGTTGATTATGAATAGTGTAAATAAAAACTGCCGAAACACTAAGCTTATCAAGCCACTTATTTCAAAGTATAGAAAAAGGAAAATGAGCAAGCACTGAATCCCACCCAGCGCTGTAAAAACTTACCTAGTTGTCTGACCATCTGGTGATGTGTAACTGATGGAAGATACTCCTGCTTGGACCACTAGCTGTGACCCATCATTAAACTGAACCCACACAGCTCCGCTAGTTAGCTAGAAAAGCAAGAAGACATAGAAAATGACTCTATGGAAGACATAGAAAATAACTATATAGAAGACACAACTTTTTTGTTTGTTTGTTTTGGCAGGGGTGGGGTAGGGTTGGTGGTGGTTTTGAGACAGGGTTTTTCTCTATAGCTCTGGCTGTCCTGGAACTCACTCTGTAGACCAGGCTGGTATAGAGAGATCTGCCTGCCTCTACCTCCCGAGTGCTGGGATTAAAGGCGTGCGCCACCACCGCCCGGCACAAGTTGCAGTTTTTAAGGGCTAGCTTAAAATGTGTTCTATAAAGTTTTGTTTTATTCATTCAGTGTTTTAGATTCCCCCATCCCACCCGACCACACCCCTTTTGAAATAGTCTCAGTATTAGCACTAGCTGGCTGTGAACTCATAGAGATCTACCTGCTTCTGCCTTAAGAGTTCTAGGATTAAAGGCACACATCATACTTAGTTATTTTATTTTCATGCCTATGGGTGTTTTTCCTTCATGTTATGTGTCCATGCAGCTTGCTCACAGAACCTGAAAGAGGTCAGAAGAGGGCATCAGATCCCCTAGAACTGGAGTTACAGTCAGATGTGAGCTGCCATGTAGAATAAAACTTTATTCAGCAAGTGCTCTTGATCATGGGTCCGTCTCTCTAGCTCCACAGTTAATTTTTTTTAATATTTTTTATTGTTTATTGGTTTGAAGTTGTCAGATCCCCTGCAATTGGATCTTCAGACAGTTGTGAGCTGCCATGTGGGTTCTAGGAATTGAACCCGGGTCCTCTGGAAGAGCAGTCAGTACTCTTAACCACTGAGCCACCTCTCCAGCCCCCACAGTTCATTTTTAAGGCAGGGTCTCACTCACTACATAGCCCAGAATGGCATTGAGTTCACTCTTGCTTCTACTTCCTAAATACCAGGATTCTAGGCATGTGCGAATACACCCAGACCCAACACAGCGTATAAAACAACTGTCTCCAATAACTGCAAATTAGAGTTTCTAATTATTTTAAGCACTGAAAATACTATTTTCCTTTTTTCTCTTCAAATCATTCTTCTAGTGGCTAAGGCACCACAGTATTAAAATGACTCAATAAATTTGGTTTCTCACAAATAGCCACTGGGTTATTTATGCAGTTGTTTTTCCATATAGCCATTTTCCCAAGATAGGACTGAATGACAAAAGCTCCCCTATTTTATCTCTTAGCTACTGAAAGTTTTCTACTACAAATGGAAAGGCCTGTGGTATAGGTGAAAACAGTATGGCCACCTGACCAAAATAGCCCTGTATTCACATCAGACTACAGTTACACACACTGCAGGACTATGCTTATCAATCCATCATTATAAAAAAACTGTAATTTTACTGTCTTTAAAAGGCAAACTAGCGTAAGTTTTACCAGATTACTTTAGGGAACAAACTAGACAATGTGAGAAACACTGGACCACACAGTAGGTGGTACTCAACAAATGTCAACAAACCCCATGAAGTACTAGAGTCAATTTTTACTTAATTGTTAAGTAAAAATACATATGCCATACTCCAAAATTTCCAAACTTCAAACCTTCTGATAACATATACAATGTAATATACACTGACATAGTTTTGCAAATTTCAATTCAATGTTGATTTCATTTCTGCAATTTCAAATATCCTAGACATTCACTACTCTGCACAACCCTTATCATGACATCATTTACACTGCAGGCAACCTGATATCAATATCAGAAGCTTCTGATATATACCAATTTTAAAAAGCCAAACTCTCTGTGAGTTCGAGACCAGCCTGGTCTACAGAGCTAGTTCCAGGACAGGCTCCAAAGCCACAGAGAAACCCTGTCTCGAAAAACCAAAAAAAAAAAAAAAGCCAAACTTTTAGGAATATATCCAATAAAAAAATATACTTAAAAATTCCTGGAGAAGAGAAGTTGTTAAAATAATTTATATTATTGGGTAATAATCTAATCAATGAAAAAGTCAAGAGGTCTACAGTGAGGAAATCATCTTTCTCAGAAACATCTTACCTGTGTAGCCCAACCAACATTTTTCACAAAAACAGATTTCAAAAGCTGCGCTGATTTAGGAAGACTGGAAGAAGAGAAACTTGCTCCTGTGGAGGTGGCTGTGTGGCCGAGTCCTTCAGCTATAGCAGTCTACAAACAGTAAGGGAGAGGAGGAGCGTGTACATTTGTATGGTCTTTACTGGTATGGCAGTTCACTGGGGAAATCTAATTACTCATTTTTTTTTTTTTTTTTTGGATTTTTCGAGACAGGGTTTTTCCATAGCTTTTGGTTCCTGTCCTGGAACTAGCTCTTGTAGACCAGGCTGGCCTCGAACTCACAGAGATCCGCCTGCCTCTGCCTCCCGAGTGCTGGGATTAAAGGCGTGCGCCACTACTGTCTGGCTAATTACTCATTTGTGAACGTGAGCCATAAAGCAGCTGATAGCACATGCAAGGACCTTTGGCTAATTCAAGCAGGCATATTGCAAAATAGCTCAGTGATGCCCAGTCAGTAGGTGATGATGTATTTTTCTGGGTGTGCTGGGATCTAACCTATGGACACATGTTAAGCATATATTCTACAACTGAGCTGTACCCACAAGCCACACCTTCACTTTATATAAGGGCTGCATGTGATACATGTTTACTTACAGAAGGGTTGAGTACTGGTGCCTGTGTGGGAAATGTCGCACTGTTTATGTTCAATCTGCTGGGTAATGCTTGCTCTCCCTTTGAGTAGCTTGGGTCCACAGGAGGTGGTGATAAGGCTTTAGGTGAACTAGTATTACCAGGTTTTCTGAAGGAAAGAGAAAGGTACTGCTATAGTTACTTAAAGCTTTTCAATATACAGAGAACTAAACATTTATTTAGCTTATGTGTATGTGTTCGACACAGGGTCCCATTATGTAGAGCAGGCTGGCCTTGAACTCAGAGATCCACTCCGGTGCCAAAATTAAAGGTGTATGTCACCACACCTGGCTAGTTAAATTTTTAAATTTCAATTTTATTTACTATGAATGTCTGTGTAAATTGTATGGGAATATAGGCACATATATGCTCCAGAGTGTGTATGTCTGGAGGTTAAAGAATGACCACTGGAGTAAATCCTTGCCTTCAGTTTTATATGGGTTCCAGGGAGCTTGCATTTCAAGCACTTTACCCAGTGAGCCATCTCACTGGCCTTTGTAGCTGTTTTGAGGTACAGTGGCCTCCAATTCTTCCAGCCTCTACTTCTTAAGTGCCAGGATTATGGAGTGTGTCACTATGCTGCAACTCTAAACATCATTTATAATGAAATGTCCCAATTGCATCTTAAACATTTTAGCCATAGTTAGGAATTTTAAGCTTTTACCTTCCTACAATTATTGGGAAGAACGAAGAGCTCCCGCTTCTCTTTTCCTCTTCTGAGATTACAGATTCTAGTGCCAAGCAGACACGATGACCCTATTACAGAGAAGATTGCCTCGTCAGTAGTTCACGGCTTTAACATGTGATTGTTAGTTGGATGAAAAACAAGCACATACCTCATTAGCATGGTCCATATATATTTTCATTTCCTCTTTCAAGCTGGTAATTTCACTTTCACATTTTAAAGTGTAAGATTTGCCAGTTTTTTCAATCACATGAATTAAATCTTCTGTTTTGTGTATTTTGGCTCCTGAAAATTAAGCAGAAAACCATTCATTTTCAGTTCTTTTACTGTTCCTATACTGAATTACTATACTAGTACATAATGGTGGTCAGAAAAGTTATTCACATCATTTATTGATCATTTGTAAAATGGCACTCCAAGTATCCAACAAAGGTAAGGCACCATTTTCTCTCTTTAGCATGTGTCTGACCTGAATGCACAAAGGCATAGCACTCATACAAAATAGCAGGGATAGCTGGAATCATGTGCTGGGATGTGTACATCGGAACCCTTCATGGAGAGAGACAGAGAATGCTCAGAGACTGTTAAACCCATCCATTTGGGTTTCAAGGAAGATATGGTATATGCTTTTCATGCAGTTTATGTTATGAACTGATGCAAGCTAAGCAGCCAAGAGGACTATATCTCATACATTACAGATGAACTGCTGGATGTACAACCATAAATCTGGATCACATGTATTATACTCACCGTCATAAAACCAAACCTCGAAATCAGCACCAGGAGAATTCTCCATCAAAATACATTTAGCATATCTTGTAAAATAAGTGATTTTGGGAGTTTTAGATCTCACGAGCTGAATAAATCTAGAAGCATACTGATATTTTCGCCAGTATTTTTCTGAAGAAGAAAAAGACACATAATATTACAGAACAAAGAATTGACTAAACATACAGTTATATCTGCATTCAGATTTCTGGTAAGGTTAGACAGCTTTCTTGTTTTTGAAAACAAGATGTATTTATTTAGTAGTTAGTCCTCCAAATCACAGCTTCTAGGAACTTATGCAGGAGGTAGCCAGTTACCATATATAATGGTTACCATATACCATTATGTATATATAATCTCTCTCTCTCTCTCTCTCTCTCTCTCTCTCTCTCTCAAAACTAGATACTTCAAGCTGTAATTTTTGATGACTCCAGATAGAGCAAATAACTAAACAACAGTTCTGATGTTACTAATGCTGCAGAGCTAGTTTTCACTTACGGGGTTTGTGGCAGTATAACAAACGAACAGCAGACAATGAGTGGTTAAGGTACACCAAATCGTCCCAGACACAAAGTACAAGAACATGACCAGCAGTCAGACTGAAGCCAACGTAGTTACAATTTACAACCATACATACAAAATTTATGTGCATATAAATCTATTATCTCAATCCATGTCCTGAAAATGTACATACCCGGCAAACTGTCAAAGCTGTACCTACTGATGTTGTCAGTAGGCAAAGGTGGTCTATCAGCAAGAGGAAAGCCTCGTCCATCATTTGGGTAATAAACAGTGATCTGATTAAAAAATAAATAAAACTTCTAATTGTATGCTATTAAGTATTATCCTTTGTTACCAAAAAATACATAAAGTTCTGTTAAGCATTAATTTAGAAAAACATTAAAATAGTTTCTAAAAGTAATAAAGTATTCTAATCTAAAATTTTAATTTTATTACTAGTTACAGTTATTTTTATTTTTCAGTTTGTGAATTCCAAAGATACAGATTAAATACCATATTGTAAAAAGACCTCAGTGCCAAATGTTTAATGCCACACCTAAAATTGCAAGTGAATAAAATCAGTACACTACCTTAGTCCCATCACTAGAGATCTGAAGAACTTCTTTCACGTGTCCTTCAGATGTACACTCTTTTAGAAGTTCCACACACACCTCCTCTGAATCAAGGATGCTCACCTAGGGAAACAGAAAAATCAATAAATTGTTTTTTAAGAACACTCTGGCACATAATATTTAAGAGGGAAAAGTACTCAACCATAGCAGAACCATAAAATCCAACAGCTGCTTCACTTTCGCAGTCTAGAACAGCGATGTAGTTGGGTGCAGCTGTGAGCCAGAAGGTATAAAGGTGAGAATGTGTAATCAAGTGTGAAATGCTAACCAATGAGCAAAAGGCAAACAGAAGGTAGGGTGGGGAACAAGGACCCTGAAGACAATGGGGAGCCAAACAAAGGCAAGACAGGATGACAAGGGAAGCAAAGAACAAAGAGGATCAAGATGGAATCGCATATACTCAGTGACTTCTCAACACAGAAATGCATATTGCTTTAATTGCAGTTGATTTTTAAAAATTGTATTTTCTATGTAACCTTTGATTTCAAATGAAATGCAGAACACCACCAACTGTAGGTGTAAATAAAGTGTTTAATGTAGCATGGAGCCAGTATTATTTTCACAGAACTGTCTTTTAAATATAAAAAGTTTAGGGGCTGGAGAGGTGGTTCAGTGGTTAAGAGCACTTGTTCTTGCAGAGGACCTTGGTTCATTTCCCAGAATCCACATACATACCATACCAATTACAACCATACATACAAAATTTATGTGCATATCTAACTGTAACTTCAAAGCCAAGGAATTAATGCCCCCTTTTTGGCTTCCCTGGACACTAGGCAAGCATGTAGTGCTATACATACATGTAGGCAAGACACTCACAAACACAAAAATCGAAATAAATAAATTTAAAAAATCAGTAAGTTCAAAGTTCCAAACTTATCAGAATCAATTAGCCATTGTCAGAAGCTAGAGGGTAGTAGGCAGGGTGGTAGTATACGCCTAGAGGGTAGTAGGCAGGGTGGTAGTATACGCCTAGAGGGTAGTAGGCAGGGTGGTAGTAT
>NC_022009.1:93619245-93625418 GCF_000317375.1 Microtus ochrogaster | reverse complement strand
AGAGGGTAGTAGGCAGGGTGGTAGTATACGCCTGTACTCGTAGTGTTCATGAGACGGAGGCAGAATATCCAAAGCCAGCCTGGATTACCTACTGGAAACTCTTAAATACACACAAAAAACCCCCAAATATTACCTATTGAAACTAGAGGGAAAGAAAGGCATTTTTCCATGGATACTCAATTTTTTCTTGAATGTTAAGCTTATATATCTCAAATTCCAAAGATATCATAGGAACTAAAAAGATCTCACTTAAGAATGGTATTCCAAGGAAAATGTCAAATGGCAACTTAGAAAAAATAATTGACATACCACAGCCTTTTTTGTTTTTTGTCTGATTGGTTTTAATCTGTGAGCAATCAACGGAGATGTAATGCTTCGTAAGGTCGGTTTCTGGTGACCCAACGTTGATTCCATACTTGTAGTCTTGCTTTGTTCAGAACGAGTATGTAAGAGCAGCTCTTGTTGCATGATCTCAGGTTTACTATGATATGCAGTCATGTACTTCGTGGTACTCGGCTGCTTCACAGGATGAACATTAGCAGAAGTATCAGCATTCTTGCTGGCTCTCGTATCAGTCCAAGTATTTCTTAACATGTCCCGTGAATCTGGATAGCCCTGGAAATCTCTGTTTGGGCCAACGGTGTTGTGCTCATTAGTTTCTCCTAAATGAGCTAAAATATACATTAAAAATCAGTTTAGTAAAATGTAGCACAATGTAATTCTAAGAGCATAGCAGGGAGGATGGTCTTTCTATGTAGCTCTGAATATCTTGGAACTCAATAGATGGGCTTGCCTTGGCCTCCTGGGTTTAAAGGATTAAAGGCATGTTGCACCACACCCTGACTCTAAATAGCATCTTTTAACAATAGAAAAGTCAATTATAAACATTTGTGTATTATAGGTTTCTTTAATCAGTAAGTTGTAGTTGTTCTTTGCCAAACGGGGAACTGTGTACTGAAATGATAGCCATGCTAATTTCTTACACAGTAACTGTTTTACTATTTATAACTTTATTATGTATCTTAAATATATGAAATTTCTTTTTAAAAAAGAAGCTACTAAGAAAATGAGCTCTTAATAAAGTCAAAAATTAGTTAAAGGAACATTTAAGTCAGATTGAAAACCTTTTAGTATTATGGCTATGAAAATGTACTAATATGAAATCAATTTTTCTTTCTTCCTTGGTTTTTCAAGACAGGGTTTCTCTGTGTAGTGCTGGCTGTCCTTGAACTCAGAAATCCGCCTGCCTCTGCCTCCTCAGTGCTGGGAGTAAAGGTGAGTGCAACCAATGCTTGGGAAATCAAATTTTCAATCAAAGCAAAGTCAAGTCAATGTTCATTAGAAGGGGTTCTGATAAAAATAAGCAAATTCTTTTAATATAAAGATTGTTTATCACATCTCTACTTAGAAAATGTGCAACTAAAAGCAAAACACTGACTCCTTTCAGTATCCCTATTTGCACCTATTGCGGTCTTCCTGAACTCTACACCATATTTCATGTGGTGTTTTGTTGATGCACGTGTCTGTGGGCCTTTGTGTGTACATGTGTGCTATGTACACGCAGTGCTCAGCTACCAGACCTCCTGGAACTGGAGTGTCTGTGAGGAACCTGTGTGGATACTGGGAACCAAACCTGGGTCTTCAAGGAAGAACAGCAGGTGTTCTTAACCACTGAGCCATCTCTCCAGGCTAGAGTTCCCATTTTTAAAAGGGCCTTAAATAAATAATTTAATTATATAAAACTCTCTGTGGTAAATTTTAATTATTTTACTTCTTTTTTTTGAGACAGGGTATCACTTATGTAGCCTAGCTGGTCTTAAAGTCATGGACCCTATACCTCAGTTTTCCAAGTGGTGTAATTAAAGGCATGGGCCACCATGTCCTGATGCTATTTTTTTTAAAGCCTTAAAATCATCAGTTATATAAAACTCTAGTTCTTCAGGATAAACTCTCAGAATTTTCATAATTTTATCTTAAATGACTGTAAAGCTTCTTGTCCTCACATTCTCATTATAAGGGAAAATATTTTCTATCAAGTAAAATACTTTAAAATTGAAGCACAACGACTATATATTTATATAAGGTTTATTTTTCCATCTCAGAAAAGCCCATATTACCAAGTAAAAATAACCTGTAAATAAGTATAAGAATGCAAAACTAGGTCCAGGGCAGTTTTGTAGTTTAAAAAACATACAAACAACTAGTAAGCACATATGGTCAGATTAATTCCCTTTTAGTCTTCTGAAAATCCTATTTCTTGACAGGGCATAACAAGTCTGCCTCATGAGAGCTATCATCTCACATTCCACCAGGGTGAAAGACGATCTCCTCCAGATGCTGCCTTTTAATTCTCTCTTCCTACCACTATTTTCCAACCACCTTCTGTGAGTGCTGTTCATTAATGAGACACTTAATCTCCAGTCTTAATAATGACCCAGGGACAGCTGCTTAAATATTTAAGGTTTTAGCTGTGTATTTCAATATGAGGAACTATTGGAAAACTAAAATTCTTACATCAGCTTCTCACAAGTCAAGTCAGGCATCCTCTGATTACTTCATGGGCATCGATAACAGTAGTTTTTGACACAGGTTTCACCAGAATAGGCTTAAAGGTCCAGCCTGAGCCAGGACTACTTGAGAATCCTTGTTCTACTTAATCACAGATCAGTAGTGCAAACTGAGTTGTGTACACTTTGCTCATGTATAAATAGCTTTCTTCTTAATATTTGTAATAAAAACTTAACAAATTAATCATATACCATGAATATTAAGAACAGATAGGTTAAATATTCAAAAATGTTAAGTGTTTATTATTAGAATACATTTTATTGAAATTTATTGGAACTGTTTTCTTAGATATAAGAAAACTGCAATGTTTAGCAGGTTCAAGGCCATTAAATTTTGATTAAATACTCTTATTAAAAACTCACCATTCATTTGCAGATTCCCAAACCACTGCTGTACCATTTCCATCTGAGGCGTCTGGTCTGCAAATGGAAAAGGATTTTTTCCTAGGCCATGATGATTGGAACTAAAGAGGGGAAAAAAGAAATCTCATAAACCAATTATCGGGGAAAGAGGGACTGGGGACAGAACCTGGGGCTACATACATACACACTAACTATGTGTTCTATGATAGCAGAATTCCTACACACTAAACATTTTAAGGCAGAAACCTAGAAGAGGGTTGGATACCCGAATCTTGATAATAACTGTAGAAAACAGTATTTGTATAATCATCTCTAAAATTCCTATGCCAAAACGCCATGACACTATAATGGCACCACTGTATCTACTAATCTTCTAGAAGTTTACATTTCAAATAATAAAAAATTACACACAAAAACTCACTTAGGCACAAAAATTAGTCAGTACCACAGCTCCTCCTCACTAAGCCTCAGCAACTATTAATCTTATACATGCACCAACTATTAATCTTATAGGGAACAAACCTGCTCAATAAATAGTATGTTGTGCTAGAGATCTGCTGTAAATAACATACCTAAAAATTTAAATATATTTATGAACATATAGGGTTTTTTTTGCAGTGCTGAGGACTGACATGAAGGCACTACGCATGTTCTCCCACTGAGCTACATATAATAAGCTTATATGCACTTAAGAGACCTTAACCAACATTAATAACACAAAAGACTTTGTTTTGAAAAAAAGACTAGAACTTGCTGCCACATAGACTGGATTCAGCTGCATGAACCTTCTGCCTGTGTCTCCCAAACTGTAGGACATGTGCCACCATGCCTGGCTCAAGATTATAATTCTAATTCTATCTTCCCACCTTGTTTAGATGCAGCTTTCTATCTGTGCTTATACAATGTTTATCAAAATGCTTTTGACAGAATTATCCTTACAGTGCTTAGTCATTATTATGTCTTACAAAAGAGCTACAAGTATTGGCTGTTTTGTCATTAAGAAAATTAAAAAAACTGATTCTGCTGTTTGTGAGGAAATACCTCTCTTCATTTTCATCCAGGGATCTTCTGGGCTTTGAAAGCATTTCTACTGAATGACATCGTTCTAGTGAGTGTGTTTTTGCTTGAGATGGATTAGAAGTGCTGGATCTATCAGAAGAATGAGCTCTGCGAAGGTATCGAGAATGTGGCCTTTCTTCTGCATCTTCGATTACTCTTCCCCGTCCCCTATCACTAGTTTCTTGGTCTGGGTTTCCCCACTGCATACAAAAATTGCTTCCATCTCCTGAAGAAAAGTCACTCAAATTCTTATTTTTTGGAAATACAGTAATTTTATTTGGAAGTGATTGACCAATCAAAACTCTTCTTCTGTCAAGTAAGCTACCATTCAAACTGGTACTGGAAGAAGCTGTCATTGTGGAAATTGTGGCATGCCCACTATCCATTGAATCCTCTACAGTCCCCAAGTCTTTACTTTTTGTTGAAGGATTTCGTGACATAAAAGGATGGTCCAACACAGAAGACAGACTTAACCGATCTGCAGGATTTCTACGAAGTAACTGGTGGATGAGGTCCTGGGCCTCTTGTGACAAAAAGGCTGGCATTTCATAATCTGCTAATACTACTTTATTCAATGTGTTCTTGACTGTATCAGTGTCGAAAGGTGGTCTTCCAATAAGTAATGTATAAAACATACAGCCCAGTGACCAAATGTCGGATTCCAGTCCATGTGCACTTCGAGTTGCAATCTCTGGTGAAATGTAATTAGGAGTTCCACACAGTGTGTAGTGCTTTTCATGTGGCATTTTCAACTGCGTTGCTAGTCCAAAGTCAGCAATCTTTATGTTCATATTACGTGTAAGTAAGATGTTAGAGAGTGTGAGGTCCCGGTGTAATATGCCATGAGAATGAAGATACAACATTCCTGTGATGATCTGGTGCATGAAGTGCCTAGCTGTGAAGACGGAAAAAAAGACAATTCAAAAGTTCTGGAAAATCCAATGTTTAGAATACATGAAAAAAACCTAGTACGCATGCCAGAGTATTACATTAAAATCCTAGCTATAGTTTCTTATTTGATTATCCTTTCCCTTTAAGGCACACCTTTAATTTTCCAACATGAATTTTTTAGTTATACACACTGCACACATACGAATATATCAGTGGAAAACAGAACCCAAGGCATGCATGCTGAATAAACAGGCTACCACTGATTTACAGCCCGAGCCTCATACATTTCACAGGTTCTTTCCATCTTTGTCTTAAATTTTGTTGGTGGGATGGAGGTGTATCTCTGGTTGCATGTAAGTTTTTAAGTTTAATTCAGGTTAACATAATCTTTTCTTTATAATGTCTTAACAAATCTTTAATAAAAAAATTACATAGCAGTCTCAAAAAACACAGATGCACACTCATACACACAGCTAAAGAAATAAAATAAGTAAGAGAAATTGTTGAGGCTGAAAAGACTGCTTAGTGGTTAAGAGCCCTGGCTGATCTTCAGAGAACCTGGACACCCACATGGTGGCTCACAATCAAGTTCCAAAGACAGAATATCTTCTTCTGCACTCCTTGGGCACCAGGCATACATGTTCACAGATGTACATACAGAAAAAAACCCATACGTGTAAAATAAAAAAATTATAAATATTATCTTTGGTGGGATGTAAGTTTATATATTTAAATACATAAAAAGTAAACTGGGTGCAGTGGCACACACCTTCAATCCCAGCAGGCGGGAGGTAGAGACAGGAGTCTCCCTGCTACTTCAAGATCAGTCTGGTCTATATATTTAGTTCCAGGACAGCAAGAGCTACATAATAGACCTTGTCTCAAAAACATAAAACATTTTTTTTTACTAAATATTACAAAATAGCACATTTTCCAAAACACCTTCAAAAGTCAAGTGTTTACCAAACAAAAAGAAAAAAAGAGAAAAACTACCCCATCCCAAAGAAGACACCTACCTTCACTTTCTGAGAAAGGTTTCATCCGGTTCTTTAGATACCTGTTCATTTCTCCATTATGGCACATCTCTAACACCAGGTATACGTAATTGTTATCTTCAAAGTAATTGTAAAGCTGAAACGGAAGAGGGTGCAGTCAATGACACAAACACCCAGCTCTCTTAACTGCTTCCATACACCTTTATCTTACCTCCAAAACATTTCCCAACTGCTTCCATACACCTGTATCTTACCTCCAAAACATTTCCCAACTGCTTCCATACACCTGTATCTTACC
>NC_022009.1:93607484-93619145 GCF_000317375.1 Microtus ochrogaster | reverse complement strand
TCCAAAACATTTCCCAACTGCTTCCATACACCTGTATCTTACCTCCAAAACATTTCCCAACTGCTTCCATACACCTGTATCTTACCTCCAAAACAGAAGGGTGTTTCAACTGGCAATGTATTTTCACCTCATTTTGGACTCTCTGAACCATTCCAGCTTTGTACATGGCTTTCTTGTCGATCTAAACATAAGAGGCCAGATTTATTTGATGATAATGATCCTTTGGTTTGAACCCAGGGCCTTGTGCACACAAGAGAAGTACTCTATCACCAAGCTTATATCCCTAAGCTCAGATGAAAGCCCAAATATCAATCTAAAATTGTTGTCTTTTTATCTACCTTTAAAATCAACTTACTCTTATCTATTTTCCACCCTTGCACCTACTGAATGTACCTATTGAAAGAATTTGCAGCATGTCCAATACATTTCTGTTATTAACAGAGGTTGGCTTTGGACTTCAGATCTTCCTTTTACCACCTCCTCAGAGCTGGGATTATTATAGGCATGCACCACCATGCTTGACAATAATGGTAGTTTAAATTACTATAGCCACACATAAGTGAAATATATAAATAAATTGTCTGGACGTCTTCCCATCACCTTAAGTATTCACAGTAACAAAATGTATAGAACCTTCAGGTAAGCAATGTTAAGGGTCTCTTAGATGTCCTTAAGTTCAGCTGCTGAACTTAGTAACACTGTCTTTTGGTTAGGTAATGTATTCTACACACACACACACAGTAGGGTGGTAGTGTGCACAGCCTCTAGTTGATAATGACTGTGACATTTTAAATAGCATGCCTTCCTAGAACCTTGCAAAATACTGGAGAAGGCTCACTAACACATTCTTACCATTTTGATTGCAACTTCCAAACCGGTGTGAATGGACTCAGCTCTGTAGACTCCAGCAAATGATCCTTTACCAAGTAGATTTCCAACCTTAAAGTCCTTTTTAAAAAAAAAAATTAAAGATTAGATGTGTTTGACTCGCAGAACTAGAAAGTGAGAAAGTTGGGTAGGAACTGGAATAAATCTGGCAAAAAGGGCAGAGAGGAAAGAGGACAAAGTTCAAGCAGCCATCAGACCTCAATGATGCAGGTGCCTGGGGTGGCAGGCATCTTGTCGCTCCGCGGGACTTGCTGAGCTCCAGCCGGAAAGGAGACTGAGCCCTCTAATGAGCTGGTTAGCTCGGCTCCCTCCTCCCGTCCACCCGGCTCCCGCTGCCGCTCCCGCCACGGTAACCGCCATCCCCGGGGAGGGGCAGGCGGAGCAGCTCCCCAAGCGCGGCTTTGGAGGCGGGAGTGTGGCCCCGACGCCTAGGGATGGGGACCGGGCGGGGCCCACAGCGGGTGACACACCTGCTGGGTATCACGCCCCACGGGAGCAGGGAGAGGGAGGAGAGGCTCTGAGGGGCGGGCCGCTCCACCTGCCTCTCCGCCACAGCACCCGCCCGCCTCCGTTCGCCCGCGGGGCCCCAGCTCACCTAAGCGGGCCCCAGAGCCCCGGGGAGCGCCTGCGCCCGCCCGCCCTGCTCCACCCGCGTCTGGGCCGAGCCTCACCCCGACCTTCCGTCGGCTCCCCGTCTGCCCGCCTTACCTCGATCCGCTCCCCGATGCACGCCGCCATGTTCCCGGGCCGCGGGTGCCCCGGCCTCGGCCGTCTCGCAGTCCCTCCGAGGCAGCGCTCCGAGCAGCCAGTGGGTCTTGGCGCCCATCAGGCTGTCCTTCCTATGCCGCCGCCGCTGATGACGCCGCCGACGCCACCGAAAGGTACCCCCGGTACCTCCGGAGGCCTGGGCGGCGCCTCCCTGCTCCCATTTTGAAAAATTCCCGCCGGTGTCTGAGCGAGCCAGTTTGGCAGTGACGTCAGCAAGCTCGCCGCTTCTGAGAGGGCGAGAGCGACGCGCATGCGCACGCGCATCTTCCGGGCCTCCGGGCTCTAGGCCGGAAGTGGGTAATGGTTTGAGGGAAAGCGGTCAGTGTGAGATTGACCAGAACGCCGACTTAGCTCTGTGCGTTTGGAGCTGGTAGTTTGTGTCTTGACCTGAAGGACGAGTCTGTTTCAGACTCAGGGGCGTAGTGCAATAGTAGAGGGTCTTCCTAGCACGCTCCGGGCCTTAGCTCTCCCTAGCAAATCTTAAAAAAAAAGTGTTTAGACTTAATTTAGAGAGAGCTAGCTGGGAAAAAAGTCCAGCCGGGCAGTCGTGGCGCACACGTTTAATCCCAGCACTCAGGGGACAGAGGCAGGTGGATTTCTGTGAGTTCGAAACCAGGCTGGTCTACAGAGCAAGTTCCAGGACAGCCAGAGCTGTTACACAGAGAAATTCGAAAAACCAGAAAAGTCCATTGCTTTTCCTTAGAACACCCTCCATGTACCCCGTTGTGGTAATGTGTGTGGTGATTTAAGAAAATGACCTGCACAGGCAAAAGTGCCATCTCTGCTTTAAAGTAAAATACGGTCTGGGGATGAAGTTGAGTGGTAAATGCTATTTAGCACTCACAAGTCCCTGGGTTCCAGTTCCTCCTCTCGCAGCACCCCGACCCCCATATTAAAAGCTGGGCATAGCAACTCATTCCCGAAATAACAGCACCTACGGTAGGAGTGTTGCCCTGAGTTTGAGGCCAGCCCTGGAGTCTTTAACATGTTCCAGGCTAACCTGGGCTACTTGTCTCTTTTACAAAAATTTATTCTGAGCTGTATGTGAGTGACTTAGACTAGGGAATCAACACAAGTTTCCTTGAAAATTGTTCTGGAGGAAAGAGTAGGTGCAAGGATCTTTACAAGCAGAAAAAGAGGTAATTACAAATCAGTGTTAGTTTCCAGGCAGGGGTTTGCTTTTTTAACCTAATTGTCCCGGGACCCTGTCAGATGTAAAAAGATTTTCTGAAGGCCCCACGTAGTGTGTTATTTCTCAGTCTGCCTGTTTTACCTCCTTTAAATAGAAATCCCGATAGTGTTAGTCAAGCGGGTGTAGATGCTATCCTCAAAGGTCGGTGACTCCAGGACAAGTAGTGGGGCAGGGAAAAGATTCATTTGGACAGTCAGCAGACCAAAATGGCAGCTCTTTGGTTGCTAACAAAGATTATCTTAGGGGGCCCAGGGTCTCAAAGGGCCTGTAGTTAGGGAGGGCCTCATTCAGGGCCTTTTTATCTTTGCTTGTAATATCTTTGAGATAATCACACATTTTAGATGAACACAGTGTTACCCTGCAAGCTAAGCATTATTTCACAAGTACTTGGCCGGCATTTTTCAGTTACTGTGAAAATCTGTTGGACTGGAGATTTGGTGCTGTGATTGAGAACTTCCTGCTCTTGGTGAGGACCACATTTGGTTATCAGCACTCATGACTATCAGCTCCCCTCCTAACCTCCAGGGTCTCTGATGCCATCTTCTGGCTTCTGTGGGCATCACACTCATATACACCAATCCTTAGTCACATACACTTTACAAGAATAAAATTTAAAACCAAAAATCTCATTATGTGCTGGACATTCTCAGAATTGCTTGAAAACAAAGATAAACATGCCAGAATGCCTGCTATTTGAAGCTTGCATTTTTGTGTGATAAGAGATAATATATATAATATATATATATATAATTTCTGGTGATACACACACACACACACACACACACACACACACACATATAACTACACATCAAACAAAAAAAAAAAACCACCCATGGGATTTAATGGCTTCAGCCTTAGTTTAAGGAATATTTACATTTATAGAAGTATTCGCTAATTTTCGACATGATTTAACGCTCTAGAATTTTAATTTCAAGCACATGAGCATATAGAATTTCTTTTGTAATGTCTTACTAGGCAATTAAAAATTTTTTGACATAGGGTCTTGGTATGTACCTCAAACTGGCCTTGAACTCCAGATCTTCTTTCAAGTGTATGCCACCATGTCTGGCTTCATAGGTGAATTAGACTGCTCTCTAAATTCTAATTTTGGTATTCCTTTGGTATTCTTCGGCTTTACTTTGTAGCCTACCATTTTTGTAAATATTCCACGTGCATTTAAACTTTGGGTCCATTAAAAAGTCCACGCCTATTGCTATAAATCCAGTCCATCTGGCCACTTTTGTTGTTTTATTTATTGCCTCCATCATCACTGTTCCTGTGGGCTTCACCTTCACTGGCAGTTGCTGCCTATGTTCTGAGACTGTTGTGTCAGAGCTGTTACATTTCTGGTGAATTATCTGTAATCAAAGCAGCCCGTTTACATTCTAAATGATTCATTTATCCTATTCACGTAGAGGGCACACAATATTTACATCAACACATTCAGTAGACATTTTCTTACCATAACTTTTTCTCTTTTATCTTCTTTTGGGTCTTTTGGAAAGCCAGAAATAGTCTTCAAACTGGCAAATGTATGACACCTTTTAGTTAGTGGTCTTAGGTTTTTGTTTACTTGGATACACGGTCTCTGTAACCCTGACCATCCTGGTTCTGGGTATGTAGACCAGGATGGTCTTGTACTTGCAGTGAACCCCCTCCATCTGCTTCCCTAGTGCTGAGGTAACCAAAATAAGTACCCCATCTGGCTCCTAGGTTTTATTTTTATTTTGTGTGATTTTAGTTGTTTAAGTTATCTCCTACTCTTAATGTCATTCTTGTCATCTCCCATCACTAAGGAAACCATTTCAGGTTTAGCCTGCTCTACTGGCAGTGAGTAAACAAGTGGCCAGAAGAATCACTGCGGAGTGCTGGTATGTTGACATCATGCTGCCTGTGAGATTTGTGGGCTGTGTGAGCATCTTGAATCATTTATGCAAAGGGGGAAATTCCAAAGGTAAATTATAAAAGACACACGCATAATCTGACAGTCCCTTGTCTCTAAACTGTTCTCTTTCCTCTTATATTACATGAGCAGCTTAACTGAGTAAACACCTATAATTCACCCATTTAAGACTTTAGAATATGTGTATTTCATTAGGAAGCTTACAGTACATGGTATGAATGGTTTTTTTGAGATTGAGGACAGACCTTTTAATTTTTTAAGGCCTCCCGAAGATTAATAGTGCATTCATTTTTATCAGTCAGTCACAGCAATTATTTTTTGTGCCTGGAACTGACTTTGTAGATCAGACTGGCCTTGAGCTCACAGAGATCCTCCTTCCCCTGCCTCCCAAGTACTAGTATTAAAGATGTACACCACCACTTCATCTTATTTTTTGCTCCAGATCCACGTGCTTCTACTTGCATTTTACTGAGACATCTCCCGAGCCCCAGGAGCAGCAGTTCCTTTTATTATTATTGTATCGTGTGTGTCTGTGTATGTGCGTGTGTGCACGTGTGCGTGCATGTCATACTCAGGACAACATTGTATAGCTGGTATTACCCCTTCCATCATGGGATCTAGGGAACAGACTCAGATCCTCAGCAAGCGTTTATTGGTTGAAACACCTTGACAGCTCCAGGAGCAGCAAGTCATAAACAGAGGACACAAACCTCTGTTCTTCTCAACCTACTAAGAACTTCCAAAGCTTTCCTTCCATCGGCAGGCACATCTAACATTCACAAACTACCATATAAGGTTTCAGAATTAGGTGTCTGAGTTTGCAGATCTTGCCAGGTTACTCAAAAACTTTTATTGCTATGCAGATTTCTTTAAAATAATTTGGTGACCTGTCCTCAGTGTTTCATGCAATGCAATGAAAGAGCTCAACACTTGAATATTAAACCTCTGGCGTGCAAAACTTATGGTTCAAGGAGCAGGTAGACTATGTATTTATTATTATTACATGACTTCTTGATGATGTGGACTGACATCCAAAGATGAACTGCATTTATTATCAATTATTTGTTTACTAGTATGAAGATGCAATGTACATACATAGGAAATGTTTTATATGCTTTGATCATTCCATATGCAAACATTTTGTGGATATATTTGTGAACCAAAGTCATAATCCAAAATGGTATTTGTAGAATATTATCAGTAACATTGAAAGCCATTCTTATGTCTGTTTATTGAAGGTAATGGTCTATTATGTCAAACTTATTTTTATAGAAATGTCACATTTGATTAAAATTTTCTGCATTGCAAACAGAACTGATAAATCAAATGGACAGTTCTAAAAGGAAGAAAACTAAGAATAGTTACTAAGAACAAAACTCAAGGGTTATTTTACAGGAATGACTGGAGTAGAGTCACTTTGTACATAGTTATAAAGGCTGTGAGATGACTGGAATACCATTTACCAGAACTGAATAATTTAGGATAGCTTCCTTTAGAATGTGATGCTGAGTAACAGTGGCTTCTTTCTACCACATCTAATAGGTGACCACTTCATGTTAAGATGTTCCTGCCAAGAAACTAAGTCACAAAAGTTTATTTTAGGGAAAAATGTAACTGTAAAGCTTCTTTTATCTAGTTTTTCATTTTAAATTTCTTCTTAACATGTACATTCTAAGCTGGCTGTCATGATTTTTTAAAAGTATTTTCACTTAATTTCTCAGAAGGAACAAACTTAGGAAACTAAAAATAATGCGTAGAAAGATATTCAGTGCTTTTTTTTTTTATCAGAAACCATCAAAGGTGTCTGCTCTGTGACTTCTGATGACCCTTGTTATTTTGTCATATTTCACAGACAATATTCACAGACTGACTTTAAATTACCTAACACCTAAAAGATGGAGAATCTATTCAATGCCACTATTAAAACTGGAGATTGTTAAAATTGGAGATGTTGAATACGGAAATGTATAGTTTTGTTTATTTCATATGAATTAAGAGCCCCAAATCCTAAAGGTAAGACTCAGAATTACAAAGGAAAAAAAAGGGCTGATCGTGGTGGCACACAGCTGTAATCCTAGCACTGGAGGCTGAGGCATGAGAATCACAAGTTGAAGGCCAGCCTGAACTACGTATCTAGTTCTAGTCTCAAAAATAAGGGGAGGGAAATTCCTAAACCTGTCTAAATTTTTTTTTGGGGTTTTTCGAGACAGGGTTTCTCTGTGGTTTTGGAGCCTGTCCTGGAACTAGCTCTTGTAGACCAGGCTGGTCTCGAACTCACAGAGATCCACCTGCCTCTGCCTCCCGAGTGCTGGGATTAAAGGCGTGCGCCACCACCGCCCGGAAACCTGTCTAAATTGTTAACGTAAACATCAGAGTGATCAAGATTTCAATATCATGAAAGAGGAATTAAAGGAAAATCAAGATTTTTTTTTGAGACAGGGTTTCTCTGTTTAACAGTCCTAGTTGTCCTGGAACTAGCTCTTGTAGACCAGGCTGGCCTTGAACTCATGGAGATCCGCCTGCCTCTGCCTCCTAAGTGCTGGGATTAAAGCCATGCACCTGGCGAATATCAAGATTTTAAAAGAGCAATATATTTGAAAACACTGGCCTTATAAATGACATTTTACATATCATTGATTGTGAACGTGTTATTTATATGCTATAATACAATCTAAGACATGTATCTCACTGCCTTTATAGGATAATACATTTTAGGGTCTCAATAAGTTTCCTTAATCATTCTGTGACTTGGGTGATAATGCTTCACACTCCAAGCATGGGCCATGTTATTTTCATTACTATGAATCTGACTGCATCATAGCATCAGATGATCATGACTTAGTTACTATCTCTGACTCCTTGATTTGAAAGCTCCTGTTTTCAATATATTTTGATGAATATGTCGTTTCTGTTACTGTTTACCCTAATAATATGCTAGATTCATTCTTAAGAATCCAGAAGATGAAGAAGCCTTTGCAGGTGTAAAATGCTGACCACTTCCACAGGGATTTCAGTTTCCAACTTTCCTTTGAAGCAGTTTGATTTTCAACATTCTCAATGTTCTAGATGCCCCTTTGCTGTTTAGAATAAGAATTTAGCCATGTTTGATTGTCTGAATGAGAATGGCCCCCATAGGCTCATATATTTGAATGCTTAGTCACCAAGGAGTGGGAACGTTTGAGGAGGATTAGAAGAAACAGAAGGCAATGAATGATAGCGAGGCTGTCTACTCCAGAGCTGTCCCTGCTCTCAGACCTATTATATAGAATTAGTATAAAGGACTTAATTTGTCTGAGTTACCAACCAACCTCCAGCTATCAAAATCACATGGAATTGTTTCAAGGGTAACCATTACATTTCTGTCTCTGCCTCAGGAGTGCTAGGATAAAAGGCATTTGCCACCATGACTGGTTTAATACTGTCTTCAAACTGATTATTGAGCTCCATAATTTAAAGATGTCTAGCTAGGAAATAATCACAAACACATGAAAACTTACCTTCCTCATTTGTTCCCAGAAAATACCTAGTCACTGTTTTAAAACTGACTGTTATTCCAGTACCTGAGTTATTTGATATAATGTTTCTACCTTTTTAGATTTTAAGGATTCTGTACACTACTTAAAGAATAAGCCAGGTGGTGGTGGCACACGCCTTTAATCTCAGCACTTGGGAGGCAGAGGCAGGTGGATCTCTTTGAGTTTGAGGCCAGCCTGGTCTACAAGAGCTAGTTCCAGGACAGGCTCCAAAGCTACGGAGAAACCCTGTCTAGAAAAACAAAAAACAAAGAATCAAAGCAAATTTGCTTTCTGAGGTAGGATGTCACTATAGCCCTGCCTGACCATGAGCTCAGACTCCTTCTGAAGCAAAGCACTTCTGGGTGCTTCCACCTTGTCTTGCACAGTTTCTTTTTAGTACCATTTAACAGTCTTTGTATAAAAACAGTATAATTGTATTAAGGGTTGATTTCTTTGGGGGGGTAGTGGGTTCAAGACAGGGTTTTTCTGTGTAGCTCTGACAGTCCTGGAACTTGCTTTGTAGACCAGGCTGTTCTTAAACTCAGAGATCCACCTGCCTTTGCTTCCCGAGTGTTGGGATGAAAGGCATGCACCACCACTGCCTGGTTTAAGGGTTCGTTTCTTTCCTTTTTTCTTCAAGACAGGGTTTCTCTGTAACAGCCCTAGCTATCTTGGAATTAGCTCTTGTAGAACAGGTTGGCCTCGAACTCAGAGATCCACCTGCCTCTGCCTTCTGAGTTGTGGCATTAAAGGTGTGCGCCACCACGCCTGGCAAGAGTTGGTTTCTTAAAGGAAGATAATTTGTACTTTTGGAACTAAACCATACTAAGAAACTTTTAGTTCCTACCCTTCTTTGATAGTTTGATGAATGGTAACATTGCTTTGGCTATTTATTCTTTAAATAATTCACCTTTATGTTTTGAAAACTCTTAGATTTAGAATTACCTAATTCAATGTATATTATAGATGAATTCAATCTTACTGTCTACTAAGGAGAATGTATTTTCCTTTCCTTCAATTCCATAAATAGCATGGGATTTTGTTATTTTTTCTTAACATTCACATCACATTTTAAAACTATGCAGATTATCATGGGATGTATTTAGCTTATTAAAAAAGACATTATATAATCACAAAAATATGTTACCTGGCTAAAACAATGAACTACTGAAAGTGACTAGAGCAGGGTGGAGAATGTGAGGCTCTGCTGAACATTCGGTGCAGGGAGAGATGCTTCTACCACTTCCAACAGGGTTCTGAGGACCAGCTCCTTACTGAGGGAGTGCAAGTGTTAGCCAAGAAGCAGCTGTACAGTCTCCATGGTCACATACTCCCTTCACAACCAAGAAGCAGCTGTACAGTCTCTGTGTGGTCACACACTCCCTTCACAACCACGATTTTTTAAAAAGTGGATCTATGTATATATTCACCATACAAATGAAAAGTAACTGATAGCTACTTAAAAATGTATTTCTTCATTTATTGGATCTAATTATTTCACTTTAATAAAAGAGATAGACATTTAAAATATGTTGTGACTATATGATTTTCTTAATAAAAAGGGATGATATCTTCCCCCAAAAAGCTGAATAAAAATTTCTGTAAAATGACCACCCACCCTCCTACAATCTCTTTTCAATGCAGACTACATTGTAGGAACAAAATCTCTATTAGAGAACTCATTTGAGAAATGACTATCCCTAAAGATAGTATACTCTCAGTCGTTAACTACTTAAGAAAAGTCAGTGTTGTTTAATATAAAGATTTGGGACAAGAGCCTTTGAAAGCTGGAACTGAAGTTGATCTTCAGTAAACTAGCATTAGGAACACAAGGACCTATATACATCTGTCATGCTTCTTTCCCTTGAAGACTGAAGCATCACTCCAGCTTTCCCCATGGTTAAATAAACAGTTCCAAGCCTCAGGATAGATCTGAATGGTGTGAACAAGTCTGGTGATGAACCACAGACCAGGTCCTCAATAGAGCTGAAGTACACTGCCTTTTCCCATTTAAGAAGCACCAAACCTGGAGCCAAGTTTTCAAAAGGCAATTTAACATCAGGAACTATAATTTAATCACATCATATCATATTACACTATGTAACATTACATATTTTACCTACCGATGTAACACAGTTAAGTTTATTACAAGCATTATTTCCTAAGACTTATGGTACAGGTATTCCTTTTTTTAGGAATTTCTGCTTATTTTATAGTGTTTATCTACATTGAAACATTAAATCAGTGATAGGTATATATAATGCAATGAAGTGTGCAATTTTCCCTACCCCAGATTAAGGTATTATAAACAAAAATCAATTAAGAAAACCAACACAACTATAAAAACTGAACTAAGCCTGTCGACAACCTAGATGCACATCCTAACAGGTCAACAGTGCTTCCTCATAACCTGAAGGTATAGGCTTAGCATTGGTGTAGTAGCAGCTGGTCTTTAGGACAAGTAAATCAACAGTTTAAACATCAATCCATTCTACTAACAAAAGCAGCAAAGGCTGGTGACATCTGAATATCAAACTGCATCGTTTCTTTCTGACTCATGTATGTGATGACAACACTGGAGTTCTTGAGGCGCGCCAGTGAGATGGACTAGTATGTCAGAACCTCTCATTTGTTTTAATATTTAAATGATAACAATACGGATACCAGGAAAAGGTCAGTGCTGGTGGCTCTAAACCACATGAAATTCATTTTCACAGTAACAGTGCATCCAGTTCCCTGCCTCTGCAACAAAAGAGCGATACAGTATCCCTTCCTGCACAGAGGAGCTGAGGGCTCTGCAAGTAACAGCTGGGACTAAGGTAGACGGATGCGAGTACACAGCAGTCCTGCACACTGTCACAAAGTATGTGAGGAGAGCTCAGACTGATTTGTACATCTATATTCAGCTAAAGCTTCACAGCAGCAATGGGCAACAACAGTGTACTCAATATAGACACTTTTCAAAACTACTCCAAAAAACAAATGACAAAAGTAGTTAAGAACAACTGAACATATGTTGTGTGTACCGGGCGTAAAGGATGAATGGACCCTATAGTTATCCCACTGTTGGAATTACATGAAACTTAGTCCACGTCCATCTCTCCAGATTCTGTGTGCTGTGAGCTGCCTTTTGCTGGATCTGGGTTGGTCTCTGTACCACTCTGTCCATCCATTGGTCCATTGTGTTCACCGTTGGCTTTTGCTTTGTCTTCAGGAACTTCTACTTTTGGTTTGGGCTTATAAACGATGGGGTTACAGAAATTATCCAGTTCCTGAAGACAGAAACAAACCATGCCAAATATTACACAAAATGCTTAAGATGTCTGACAGTACTCTAACCTCTTAAAGCTTGCAATTATTACATTTAAATAGTTCAACATATTTAACATTTATAT
>NC_022009.1:93592334-93607359 GCF_000317375.1 Microtus ochrogaster | reverse complement strand
GGGAATTGAACTCAGGGCCTTTGGAAGGGCAGACAATGCTCTAAACCACTGAGCCATCTCTCCAGCTCCTATATTTTGTTCTTTCAGGACAGGGTTTCTCTGTATAGCTCTTGCTGTCCTGGAACTCACTCCGCAGACAGGCTGGCTTTGAACTCAGAGATCTGCTGTCTCTGTGTTGGGATTAAAGGCATGTGCCACTTCAGCCTGGCTACTGCATGCAGTCTTTAATTCTTTATGGGTCAGATGTTTTGAGAATTATGTCAACACATTTCAAAAATTGAACTTTCTAAACATCTATATGAAAAAATTTTAATAAACAGACCCAAGTAAATGTACACAGTATCCTTTTGAAAATAGCTGAAGGACAAAAATGCAAATGCATTTTAATTTTAAGTTTTATGCAATTTGTGTTTTAAAACTGTTTAATTTTTTGAGATTGTAATTATATTTCCTCTCTCCCTTTCCTCTCCATATGCTCCTAAAAAACCTCCCTGCTCTCTTTAAAATTCATGGCTTCTTTTTTGTTGTTACTGTATGCTTATATGTATATGTGCTTACATATATATTCTTAAATATAAGCTCTTCAGTCTGTATAATGTTACTTCTGTATGTTTTCAAGACTGACCACTTGGTGCTGGATAACCAATACCAGGCTTTTCCCTGGGGAAGACTCCTCTTGCTCTCAGTTTTCCTAAGTAGCCTGTAGTTCTTTGGGTAGGGTTAAAGGCTCATGGACTTTTCCCCTTTTACTTTGACATATCTGTCACTGTCATCCTGTTCAGCTCACGTTTAGGCAATCATGATGGTGAGACTTTGTGTCAATTTGCTTTTAGTTTTCCTGATAGGCCAAAAAAGCAAATGCAAATAATTTTGTTTAAATGAACCCAAGGCATTTTCTCTTTCCTTGCTTTTTACAAAGAAATGAAAGATCCTTACTTCAAGTAATGAAATTGTAAAATTTCTCCAGATTCTCCTAGGGGTTAGGTTAACATCTTTTGACACAGAGTGACCCCTCAGGGAGAATGGTCTAGTTACAAGTTGCTTTTATGATCTTATTTGATTCACAGTGAAGTACTTACAAGCTTCTGGACAAAATAGAGCTAAAAACCCTTTTATAAAACTTTAATTATATAGTACCTGCTTTTAAGAAAAAAGAGGAATGTCATATACAAAAAATCAAACAAGGTAAATTTTACTATTAATACTTGTAACTACTCTCTCTCTCTTTCTCTCTCTCTCTCTCTCTCACACACACACACACACATGCATGCATGCACGTGCACACACAAACACACTCGCATTGTGTAAACTGAGGTTCCTAGAAGAAGGCCCTGTCTAAACTGAGATTCTGCAAGCTGGCTGGCTGATTAAAATGCTGTGACTGTGGAGAGTTGAAGTGTTGATCTAGAGCTAAAATTATGGGATATCTTAATTTAGGCTGGACTAATTTACCAGCACAGTTACTTTCACCATTCCCAAAGCCAACTGTGCCATCAGATAGTGTCTGAAAGCTGGAATGGGATTTTCCTGCTGCTATAACATCTCTACCTTCAGCCCCCACAAATGGATTTGGTCAATGCCTTGATTTATGAGTTACTTTTGTTCAAAAACTGCTGTGGGACAATGGTCTGTACCCTATCATTTGTATTTTAAATAAACACTGACTGGCCAGTAGCCAGGCAGGAAGTATAGGCACGACAACCAGACAGGAAGTAGAGGTGGGGCAACGAGAATTCTGGGAAGAGGGAAGTTTCAGTGTGCAGTCATCACTCAGACAGAGAAGAAGCCAGACACAGAGCAAGCAAGATGTGTCTGCCTCGCTGAAAAACGTAAAAAGCCACGTGGCTAACAGACAAGAATTGTGGGCTAATATAAGTTATAAGAGTTAATAAGAAGCCTGAGCTAATAGGCCAATCAGTTTATAATTAATGTAGGCCTCTGTATGTTTCTATGTATTTCTTTGGGACTTAATGACTCCAGGAACTGGGCAGGACAGAGACCTCAGTTATCAAGAAACTAAGTTCATAAGACCACTTCCATAATGAAATGTTACTCAGTGCAACCTGTACATGTGTTCATAGTCCGTGATCACTCACAATAAAATTATGTCCTTATTTTGAAGTGAGAGCTGTGTTTTCTGCCTACAAATTTGATCTTATTAGGGTTTTATAATAATTTTTACTCAATATGTTATAAAATGTTTATAAATAAAACATTTGATAGTTACATTCCATATACAGTAATAATTTCTAGAATTTTTGTAGTAATTTCTAGAATTGAGAATTTTGGCTAAGAGTTATAATGTACTCACTTCAAATGTCTACATATGTTTGTATATTATATATTCTGACACAATGTCCAGGAAAGTTGTACATATTTAAATTGGTCAGAGGAGAGTACCCACTGCTCCACATCCTTCCAACTACAGCAGAGATTATAAACGTGATCACAGCAAATGATGTAGACAAAAACACCTGCATTCTTAGTGACTGCATACACATCTCTTTGTCAGCCCCCAACCCAGTGTCTTCGCTTATTGAAATTTTTACGTAATTTTGGTGCCATGTTTTTCATGTTTTTGTATAGCTTTTGAAATTTTTATTGTCAATGTTTATTAAATATCAAAGTTTATCTAAGATTACATAAACTTAAAAACAGGACGTCACAGTGGAAGATTTCACATTCCAAAGATAGACATATTGCAACAAAGATATTAGAGGTCGCAAGGAATCTGAATATTTATGTTGGTCATATTGGTATATTTCATTCTGTATTACTCTTGGAACTTGAAGCCAGAAATGTCTAGCAAGTTGCAAAAATACGTAGACACCTCATAACCTAGAATTGTTGACGTCAGCAAAGCAAATCGTGGCTTTAAACTTCTCTTCTGTGTTCTTTTGCAAGTTGATTACTTCTCAATGTATACTCATTAAGTTTTTAGTCCCTAAAATTATTTTAGTGTCTAAACCTATTAAAAAGGACGTTTGAGGTAGTGATGTGGCTCAACAGGTAAGAGTGACTGCTGGACAAGCCTGGGAATCTGAGCTCTATCCTTGAACCCATACAGAAGTGGAAGCCAAGAATCAACCTGCACAAAGTTGTCCTCTGATTTGTGAGCCATGGCACAAGTATCCACACACTCATTGTGTCCTTTAACACACACCACAAACACGTTTCTAAAAGGGAATTTTAGTTTCTTACCTTTGACCTTGCAACTATTTCTGAGACCTTTACCACAGGATCTTGAGTAAGACTTAGCTTGTTTTGAGCATTCATCTTACTGTTTAGCCAGTTCATGGACTCGCTGATGTACTGCTCAACCTTTTCCATTTCAGCATGATCCAGATGCTCATACCTTTCATCCTATTACAAAAAGTAATACAATTGTAAAAGGAAAACAAGTAACTGAGTTTTCCTAAGTAATGACTTATTGATGATTTCTTCTTAAAACGCTCAAGTTCTTATTATATGCTTCATGTATATTAATGTAAAGATGAACATACAAGGTAATGAAAGCTGAAAAGACTAGGATATAATATAAAATCAGGATGAATTTGCAAAGGACTCCAAAAGAGGTCAGCTTTGAAGAAGAGCAATCAGTAGAGGCTCTGCACTGGGCAAGAGAAGCTAGGATAGAGTAGAATGAAAGGAGGTGCAGAGGTATATAGTGAGGGAGAAAGAAAATTCTGAACATACCATAAAACTAGGTGGTACATCTTTGACAAAAAAAAAAGACAATGAAATTCTGTCCAAACTACACAGTTGCAGCTTCTACATCCAGGAAACCACCCCGTGGTCACAGTTTACATCAGTAGCCAGCAGAGCAGAAAGAAGAAGCAACATAACATAAAGCAAGAGGATTTCCTGATAAAGATTATGGATTGCATAGAAAATGCAGGATGGACAAGGAAAAAGGAGGTGTTGAGGAAAGAGAAGAGGACAATAGGAAGGGGTAAAGGAGGATCAGCTCATTACCTTTGAAAATTCCATAATGAGACCCAATACTGTATATGCTAGTTACAGTTCTTTTAAACACAATTCTTTCACTGTATTTATTTTCCTTCAGATTTTTGAGACAGGTTCTAACCTAGCTAAACTAGCACTTGTCTTCAGAAGCCTTAGCTTCTTCAGGACTGATTAAACCCCTTGGGGATACCATTTTCAAAACTCTTAAGCTTTTCCAGTTTCCTTTGTAAGATAACAAATTACAATCTTCATATTGGACTTGGCTTCTAGGCTGCTACATTTTATTCACTTTCTTACTACCTCATGAATTAGGTTTTCCTTGCTAGTTATTTGCACTAATCAATATACATGCCTTTTTAAAAATTATCTGGAGCCTGGAGCCTTTCCCAGAACTCTCAACTCTAATCTACTTGAGGCTATTTGTAAAGTCTGAAATCTCTACTACTACCATTAAAACTACTACTATTATAACTACTAATAAACTCATTACATCACCACCTACTATTACAACTACTAATAAACTCATTACATCACCACCTACTTTTTGAAGTTTCCCTATGTCAGTATATTTAAAAATGAAGCCAATTCATAATGATCTTTGGAGTTTTTGGAATGCTACGTTTGTATCTTATAAACAAGTGCAAAACTCTAATCTCTCTTGGTCTTTCATTATCAGGTTTGAGTTCCTATCATTTCTTGACTGTTTTATTCTGTCTTAGCTAGTCTACTACTAGAATCTTCACAAACTAGGTCAAGCCACATTGCTTTTATGTTCTGAAAACCCCAAGCTACCTGTATCAGAGTAAACCCCAAACTTTCACAACAGCCCAGATGAGGCCTGTGATGAGACATCTGTCCCTTCCCCAGATTTGTTGCACCAGCTTTGATGTTTCTTTTGTATGCCCCCCCCCGTGTGTGTGTGTGTGTGTGTGTGCGTGTGTGCGTGCGTGTGTGTGTGTGTGTCTTGGGGAAAAGGCTGTATTTGAAGGTCAGAGGGCAACTTACAGGAGTCAGGTCTTTTTCTTTCATTGTGTATGACCTTAGATCACCGGACTCAGTAGCCTTAATGAAGCCTTCTCTGTTTCTGTTTTCAAGAATATTTCTTTACCATCCATTCTGAGCCCTGGCTTTCCTCAATTCTTTTATGACGTATATATCTCTCACTGGTCTGCCCTTTTCTCTGACATAGCTCCTTAAAGCCCCTGACTTTCTCCATAGCCCCTTTGTTAGCACTTTATTTTCCAACTGAAGCATATGAGACCAGAAAGGCCCAGTATTTCTGTTTGCTAAAGTCCAGGACCCACAAAACATCCTGGTATATAATTAGAACTCACATGCCTAATGAAAAGTCTTAGTTTCTTTTGGATGGTATCTTAAATCCACCCCCAAGAAGACCACTAGGGTCAGAGGAGCACTAATCATGTCAGGAACTATACCAGATTTGAAATATGCTTGCTATTTTATCTGCCTCATTCTTTACTTTTCCGTTATCCATACATTTCTGTTTGTGAGTATGCAGGCAGATTGGGCTAGTAAATTATACATTTTCTTTTACAACACACATAAATCTTTTAAAATAAAAAATTAAGTTGTATATTGGAAAACTGTAGATACTGAGAGGCTGTATAACACTGATACCAGCTACTTCGGTTTGACTCCTGACTTCTATCATTTATGATCTGTGTAATCCAACAAGCTGCTTAAACATCCAGATCTTCTCATATGCGAATCGAGACAACAGTAGTTATCGTTCACGGGTACTAAATATAAATACCCTGGTGAGAACTGTGTGAGACAACCCACACACAGTGCTTAAGATCTACTAAGTGCTTGAGGAATCTAAGTGATTGCGATGATGCCATGCCTGAATGATCCTGGTGTTGCCCTCTCCTGTATATGGATGCAGTGTTAACACCAATGAGCAAATCTGATGATAACAGTATGTAAGTGGGGAGCAGTAAACCTGACCCCATGGAACAACTTCAACAAGATGGCCTGTTTCTCTTGAGTTTTCTGGAACAGAGCTGTGTTTACTGGTCTGCTGCAATAGAACAGCGGCAAAGAAGAAGTGAATGGACACAGTAAAGACTGTAAGGTGTAAACCAATAATTTCCTAAACAGTCTGCTAGGCTTGACTGCTTACTTACTGTTCCATCCAAGTGGACACATGTTATATATAACCCTACCTGAAGCTTCAGAACAGATGAGGGTTGAGAGAGATTTGGGTGTGTACAAAGAACAAAATGAGATTATGGATGAATGACAGGAGATTAACAACAAATTAGGCAAGAAAAAAATAGTTTGGCAGTATAGAGGCGAGGAAGACATTTTTCTTTTAAGAAACACAAACATGAAAACAAAGGGTTTTGTCACTGCATTAACTTAAATCATGGCTTCAGGGAAATCCAAGAGCTGAAAGCCTCAGATTTTAAATGTCTTGGAGTCCTCTACTAGTAATTCCTCATTAAAAAACTCTTGGTTTAGGTGTGTTCAGTCTCTTGAGAAGCTGCACTCTGGGGCTGAGGGCTTCTCCACACGTCCTCCGCAGCTACCCTCACACCCCAGTACCTTGTTTCTGTGTGCTTCTATTACTTTCAAGACAAGTTGAATCTTTTTTCCCAAGTCGTTTAAAGCTTTTGGTCTCTCCTCATGTTCCACATACTTCATTTGAATGGGCTGGCCATACTTCTATTAACAAGAAACATTTAAAGAGAGTGAATAATTATAACAGGATACATTTATTTCTCCCTTAGAGGGTGATAAATAGAAGATAGACAAAAATATGACTTTTCTATTTTCCCACAAAAAATGTATTTCAGTGGCCCTTATTCTACTTTATAATACTGATTTTATCTAAAAAAATTCACTCATGGTTACCTCTTGACTCTTTTCAAAACCCAAAACCTAATCCAAACTGTCAATCTTTTCAAAGCAAGGTGCTAAAACTTTTAGAACCATTTGAAAAAGAAAATAAGGACTATTTGGAATTTGCAAATTTAAAACTTGGTTTCAAATTTTATTTTTGAGACAGGGTCTTCCTGTGTAGCTCTGGCTGTCTTGGAAATCCCTATGTAGACCAGGCTGGCCTCAAACTCACAGAGACCCACCAGTTTCTGCCTCCCAAATGCTGAGATTAAAGGCAAGGTGAACCAAACTGAATACCAGTGCTTTTGCATCATAATTTTTATAAAACATTAATATTCACCTACTACTTAAAGCAATTTACTAACCTTTAGCTCCTGAAGCTTATCCACATAAACTTGTTTAGGTTGGTCTTCTCCTTCTTCATAAAGCCAATTTTCTGTGTCTTCCAATACTGTGGACAGTTTGTTCATGTCCTAGTCATACATTTAAGAGACACTAATTAAAATGTCTTGGAAATAGAGGTCAATACCAGATTCTTCAGACCTTTTTCTTAAAAAAAATGTTTTTCACTATCCTCCTCCAACTTAAAAAAAAGAGCCATCAAGAAAAATTGACAATAACAAATTTGATATACTTTTAAACATAATTCTTATGAAGATTTTGAAATAAACATTCAAGTTCTTACAGCTTCAGACTTACTTCTGGAGTGATGAACTTTTCGTAGACGGAGCCGAGTTTGTCTCTGAAATCATAGACGTATTCTTCCACAGCGTTTTTAGCATCATTTCTTTCTTTCTCTAACTTATCCTGCATTATCATCTTCCCCTAGTCAAAAAGTTTCAGATTGTCATAAAAATATGCATTAGAGAACTGTTAGTTAAAACTATGACACCACTTCATACCTTGTAAGAGGAGCATATTACAACAACAGGTGAGGATCTTAGGACTGTAGAGACTATAGAGAAACTGAACTGGTGGAAAAAAACACTCTACAGCTGTGGACCACAGGAACAGTGTGAAGGTTCCTCAAAAAAAAATATATATACATATATATATATATATATATATATATATGTGTATATATATATATATATATATATATACCAGTTGTAGTGACATATGCCTTTAATTCCAGCACTTGGGAGGCAAAGGGAAGCAGATCTCTGAGTCTGAGGCCAGAAAGTTCCCTACTCCTGAGTATATACCCAAATGAATGGAAATTAGACACTTCATAGATCTGTATGCTAGCATTTAGTGAGCCATTATTAATTATCACAAGAAGTATAAACGGAAACACCCATTAACTGATGAACGGATAAATGATATATAGTGTACACATACAACAGAACTATGAGGCTTAGAAAGGAAGTTCTATATATATGTGAACCCCAAAATCATGCCTAGTAAAACAATCTAGGCAGAAATGGACAAGTATTATCTGCTTCAATTTATGAGAGCTGTCTAAACAAGGCAGATTCTTTTTTTTTTTTTCTGAGACAAAGTTTCTCTGTAGCTTTTTTGGAGCCTGTCCTGGAACTAGGTCTTGTAAACAAGGCTGGCCTCAAATTCACAGAGATCTGTCTGTCCCTGCCTCCCAAGTGCTGGGATTAAAGGCATGTGCCATAACCACCCGGCAACAAGGCAGATTCTTAGGAGACAGGAAATAGAAGAGTGTTCAATGAGAACTGGGAGAAGGAAGGAGTAGAAAGTTTGAATTCCATGCTGCAACATTTCCATTTGGGACAGTTGAAAGCTTTGGAAATAGTCGTGATGGTTGTATAATACCAAATGTGATAGTTATTAACACTGTATACTTGAAAATGGTTTTAAGATGTCAAATTTTAAACTACAAGTATTTAAAAAGTAATAATATATCCTCTAACCACTGACTTGTATGCTTTGAGTGAATGTATTATATGGTATGTGACTTACACTTCAGTAACAGCATTTGAACACATTTATACATGTTTCAATTCCAGCATCCCCATTTACTAGCTGGGGACAGCAAAAGTCATCTACTCTGTGTGCATGTTACATTGGTACCCTAAGTGGCTGTGAGTAAGACCTATCACATGCAGTATCTTCCCTCCACATGTGATGCACTACCATTGGTCAGGGATAGATTAACAGTGGTTGTGATGCTGAGCTTTGGAAACTGATGACCTAAATCCAAATATGAATGTTATTGTCTGACTGGGGTAGCATATTGCACACAGACTTCAGTTTTCTTGTCTGTAAGCTAAGTCCTTAACAGGACCTATGGGTTATGTTTATTTTGAGAACCTAAAAGATGTTAGCAAGAACTATTATGACCAAAACCAAGGAAAGAATGCAATTATAATTCTTGAACAAAATTTTCTCTTAAAAGCACCTGGTTTTCTAAACACAAGGATTCCTTGACAAGCTGTAATACAATGACCTATATTTAGAAAGAGACATTTAAAAAATTAATGAAAGTCTCATTTTGTACATAAACCTACTATGGTTTCCTAAAGTAGTTCCTTTGGAAAAATTAGACTATAAACATATACATTCTGAGTATTATATGAGTTCTTCAGGAATTACTATGCATGAATAGATCCTTGTTAAGAAATAGGTATTATGCATTGGTACTTTAAAAAGAAGCCTTATAAAAATCAAAATCTCTTCATGTAATGATGGACAGTAAACAGTTGAAAGCAACATGCTTCAAACACTGACCTAATGTCTATAGATATTAGGAACCACCATTTCAGTATAAAATTAGAGGACAAATACAATCACTTCATACAATTACTGCTAAAGAAAAAATCACTTCCAAGAGACTGGAACTCTAAATGAAAGTAGACAAGGGCATTTAAGAAAATGTTAAAAAGGACAACTGTTTACAAATCATTAATCAACACTCTGAACACACTTAAGAGAGGGGTTTGCTAGGCCAGTGGTGATGCTACATGCCTGTGATCTCAAAACTCAGAAGGTCGAGGAAGATTCAGGTCCGCCTAGGCTATACAGAAAGATCCTGCCTCAACACCTCTTTAAAATGAAACACAAAGAATCCAAACCAAGCCAAAACAAAAAGTGGGATGTTTCTATTTTATGATTGTTAGAGAATAAAGGAGGGACTGGATGGTGCAAATGTTTATAATCCCAGCATGGAGGAGGTAGAGGCAGGAGGGCCAGGACTTGAGGTTATCCTAATTACATGATGAATCTGAGGCTACAGGAACCCCAATTTTTAAAAAAGGTGGAGGTGGTTATGAAATCAGTCTCAGAAAGGTTTTTCTCTATAATAGATACCGGTTTTCATATAATTAAGATGAAAGTACTATGTACAAATACAGTTAATTAGTTTGATAATGTTATAATTCCTTAATAATTGCAGACAGACTGCTGAGCTTTCAACTTCTGACTTCAATATAGTATCAGAATGCATTAGCAATTATTCAACAGCAACTCCAACTTATATACCTCATTTTCAATGTAGCTATTGAGAAGATCTTGGGTCAGTTGTCTGTACAGGCTACTCTGGATGGGTAGATCAATACTCTTGACTTTGCCTTTTTTAATAGTCTGATTTATGCGGTCTTGCTTGTCTGAAGAAAGTGACTAGAAAAGAAAACAAAATCAAAAGTGAAATTTTCTAAAACCAACAAATTTTAGAATTGAAACAAAAAGAGTAAAGCCAAACATAAAAACTAATACTGATAACCTTTTTATTCTGGTTAATTCTAAATCCTTTCTACATTTGGAATACGGACTTGGAAATTCAAAGCTGTAATGAACAACCACTTCACATACAATACTATGGTTATAATTCACGACAAAGGAAACAAATAAGGTAAGGGTATGGAGAAATTGGAACATTTCTTATAAACTGTTGGTGGCATTATAAACTTTACAGTAATTGTTGCCAGATTTTAAAATAGCTGAACCATTGAAATGGTTTATGGGGTACTTGCTGCTAAGCCTGACAACCTGAATACGATTCTAGGACCCACATGCAAGTTGTTCTTTGACTTCAACACAGGAGCTGTGTCATATATGTACACATGCGTACACAGTTAGCCGAGAGGTTCTTCAAATGTTAAAACACTTAAATACTATTATGATTAGCAATTCCAATGCTAAGTGAGTGTCCAAGAAAATGAAAATATACAGAGAAAAGTCGTCAAAAGTAACATTCTTACAGGAAAACTATGTTGGAAATGTTTATCACTAGTAAACAGGAAATCAGAATGTGGAATGCAGTGATACAATGCATTAATAGACCATAACTGGAGATGGAATAATAACTCATCACTAAGCTGAACTCTGAAGCCATGCTTAATGTAAGAGGCAGCTTCAAGGGCCTTTATCTAAAATTTCCAAAATAGGCAAGTCTGTAGAGACGAAGTTGGCTAATGGTTGCCTCTGTCTGGAAAGGGGAGAATGTAGAGAAAGGGAGAGTTGTAGCTCATGAGTACATGACTGTTTTAGGGCAAAAAAAAATCTCTAAAATTGTGATGATGCAGGTGTGAGAACCCACTACTAACCTGTGCACTAAATGGGAGAACTGTATGATGTACCAGGTATACTTCAAACTCAATTCTGAGTAAAATGAGAATGTTAGAAAACAGGTTTCAGGTTTTGAATTATTTTATAATCTAGAATTTAAAACCTCTAAGGAAAAGAATCATACAGCTATGCTATGACATAAATTAATCAGTTGTTATTATCATTTATTATTATTATTGTTTTGAGACAAGGTTTCTCTGTTTAACAGCCCTAGTTGTCCTGGAACTAGCTCTTGTAGACCAGGCTTGCCTCAAACTCACAGAGATCTGCCTGCTTCTGTCTGCCAAGTGCTAGGATTAAAGGCATGTGCCCAGCTTCAAATTATTATTTTCTAAAATTGCATTTTTATCATTTTTAATTATGAATATGCATGTGTATCTGTGTGTAGGTTTGTGATGTGAGTGCAGGTACCTGCAATGGAAGGAAGAGGACATTGGGCCCATGCAGATTTGCAGGCCATTGTGAGTCACTGAACATGGCTGCCAGGAAGCAAACACAGGTCCTCTGGAAGTACAGTAAGCACTCTTAACCAATGAACTATCTCCCCAGCCCTATTATCTTCAGAGTCTTGAATGAAGGTAGGGAGGCCTAAGAAGTCAATGGGATCTGAGGACAAGAGACATGGAAAGTGATAAGATGTAAGCTCATCAGCTCATCACCTCCCTGCTACCACCAACCACCACAGCTGGCTCAGATACTCACATTAAAATAATTTTAGCTGCGTATGGTGGCACATGTCATTAATTCCAGCACTCTAGAAAACAGAGGTGGAGGTGGAGACAGAGGCAGGCAGATCTCAGGCTAAGGCCAGCCTGCTCAGTCTACACAATAAATTCCAGGTTGGCTAGGGAATGGGGAGACATTGTCTTCTACTCCCCAAAGAATTTTTAATTATGTAATTTTTAATTACGATGTGACCAAAATTCAATGCAGAACATTAATCACTTAAATTCATTTGGAATTATTCCCTTTCTCCAAGACTATGTAATTTCTAGTGAAAAGAAATGTTATTAAAACATATTTTCCCTGTCAAAAGATAATTTTACTTATGTTTTTATATTTTAAAAGCTTTTAAGTACAACTCTGAAAGGTAGGTATTTTGGTCGTAAACTTCCTATGCTTCTCCATAGCACTGCAGTTTGAACTACGCATGCACTAAACAGACCAGCTACGCCCCTCATCTCATCTCATCTCATCTCATTTCATCTCATCTCATCTCATCTCATCTCATCTCAGCCGGGTATGATAGGTTCTGCAGGCCTGTGACTCAACTCCTGGGAGGCTGCAGAGGGAGGGAGCACCATAAGTGTGAGACAGTTCTGCACTACACAGGAGACCTTGTCTAAAACAGACACACCCAGACAAGCGGACACAAAATCCAAACCTGACAAAAGCTCCAAACACAATCACAGAGCAGGAAAGCAAACCTTTGTCTTGGCTCCAGTGTGGTCAATCTCCTCTTCTGGGGTGTGCTCAGCATGACATTTTTGATGACCTCCTTCTTCTTGGTCAACCTGCATTTTGTCCTGGCAAAATACATAATGGATGGAACAGTCCTTTTCTAGTGAAAAGCACAGCCTTACTCCTGTGTTCAGATGTGGGTGCATACCTAAGCAGCTTCCTTTTCAAATGATACTAACAACGAACAGTTAACGCCTATAAATGAAAAGGTCAGCTTGAAGATTCTCATTCACTTTCTTGACCAAAAAATTTGTAAAGAATACAGAAAACTATTCTCAAACCAGTAAGTCAGGATTCATAAAATTAAGCTTTAAAACAACTTGACATTAAAATATTAGAGATGATCTTAGTTTGATGGAAATGCAGTAAAAAGATGAGCCTCAATCACACAATTCAGTTACATATTTCTAATTTTTTTTAATTCTTTTTTTTATTGAGAAAAGGAAAAAACAAGTTTCCACCTCCTCCCAGCCTCCCATTTCCCTCCCCCTCCTCCCACCCTTCCCCCCCCCCTCCCACCCTTCTCCCCCTCCCCCCACTCCTCTCCCCCTCCCTCTCCAGTCCAATGGGCAGTCAGGGTTCCCTGCCCTGTGGTAAGTCCTAGGTCCGCCCCCCTCCGTCCATATTTAGGAAGGTGAACATCCAAACTGGCTAGGCTCCCACAAAGCCAGCACATTACGTAGGATCAAAACCCCATGCCATTGTCCTTGGCTTCTCATCAGTCCTCATTGTTCGCCATGTTCAGAGAGACCAGTTATATCCCATGCTTTTTCCGTCACAGTCCAGCTGGCCTTGGTGAGCTCCCAATAGATCAGGAAATGCAAATCAAAACAACTTTGAGATATCATCTTACACCTGTCAGAATGGCTAAAATAAAAAACTCCAATGATAGCCTTTGCTGGAGAGGCTGTGGAGGAAGGGGTACCCTCATCCATTGCTGGTGGGAATGCAATCTTGTGCAACCACTTTGGAAAGCAGTGTTTCGGTTTCTCAGGAAATTCGGGATCAACCTACCCCTGGACCCAGCAATACCACTCCTGGGAATATACCCAAGAGATGCCCCAGCAAAAGACAAGAGCATTTGTTCAACTATGTTCATAGCAGTATTATTTGTAATAGCCAGAACCTGGAAACAACCTAGATGCCCTTCAATGGAAGAGTGGATGAAGAAAGTGTGGAACATCTACACATTAGAGTACTACGCTGCGGTAAAATATTTCTAATTTTTTATTGAAAACTATTTTTATACAGTTTCCCCTACCTCATCTCCTCCCAGATCCCCCCATCCACCTTCCCACACTTCTAACTCCATGCCCTCTTTATGTTACCATTTTTAAATGTAGAAAATACCAACATTAACCAAAACTTAGATGTCTCTGAAGCACTCAGATATTAACCATCAAATGGGCTGTCCACTTGGCAAGCAATCCTAAACAAGATATATTGTTTACTCTTTCTCATCACACTCCCCACCATCCTCTTGAAAGAAGCAGCTAACAATGTAGGAATCATTGTATGTTTTGCTGTATCTGGACTTGAGTGAATATGTATTTCACAGTTAGCTTTCTTGAATAAATAAATGCATAGTTTTGTCAAAGAGAAAAACAGGCTAAATTATTATCTCTCTGCCTCTGAGAGTTTGACCCGGGGCTTTGTGCATGCTCACAGGACAAGAGCTCCACCTCTGAGCTAAGTCCTCAGGATGTTATATTTTATATTCCAATTCTTCCCTTATAACTCTACAACCTCCAACATCATGACAAGAGGTAAGAAATGCAGTGTTGTGGTCACAGAGAAGCATAATGTAAATATTAAAATAAACATAGTAAACAAAATAAACATGCTCTGTGCCTACTAGTTGGGGATCAAGATGAGATCTCAGCTATCAATGCCACCATGCCTTTGCTCTGCTACCATGGACGCTAACCCTCTAAATCTGTAAGCCCAATTAGATGCTTTCTTTATTAAAACAAAGAAAAGAAAAAAAGAGTGTGGTAGAGTGATTGCTTAGGGTTTTATATCCTGCAAAGCTAAATAACTTAGTAAACAAAATTAAAATAATTATAAATTGCTTTCAAGTAAATGATCACAATGCTGTACCAGAATTTTTATTTTAAAGAAAGAACTTTTCATTATTATGATGTTAATTAATTAATTTTTTAAAAATTTATTTATTTATTAAGGATTTCTGCCTCCT
>NC_022009.1:93585622-93590059 GCF_000317375.1 Microtus ochrogaster | reverse complement strand
CTCGAACTCACAGAGATCTGCCTGCCTCTGCCTCCCAAGTGCTGGGATTAAAGGCGTGCGCCACCACCGCCCGGCATAAGTACAGATGTTTTAATTACAAAATTTTGATTCTACTTTAATAGTTTTTTTTTTAGAAAAGTTATTTTATGGGTATGGTGTTTTGTCTGCATGTGGCTGTGCACCGTGTGTGTGCTTATGGCCCTCAGTTTTAGCTGCAAAATCCGGCAACTCTTTAAGAAGTCCTGCCATGAAACACTTAAATGGTGTGGATAAAAGCTGACTGCATGCTTTTTGTTTTTAAGCTGTAGCAGGAAAAAAGCTGCATCATTTTGAAATGCTGGCTTTCTGGGCCATCCTGCCAGTGCAAATTCTGACTCTTTCAGGCAGGCAGGCAGTCTGACTACGGAGCATTTGAGTGTGGTTTGTGAGCACACTGCTGCAGCCTGCTTGCTGGCAGGGACCTTGAAATGCCATAGAGTTGTGGCAATAAATGTGGCTACAGCCGGTACCTCTGCCAGGAGGCTGAAATCTCAGAAAGCTAAGTAATGGGCTGGATTCAGCCGTCAAAGCCACAGCTTTAATCCTCTCTATATTGCTTAGCAAATTAAAGACTCCTGTGATCATAAAAAGAGAGAGATATACAGTAAAGAGATTCAAAGACAAAGAAAACCTCTAAATGGTTTACATTGTGTTAAAAATATATGGAAGCTTGGGAGAGTAAAGAGGTTAAAGTCCTCAAAATAAAAAAGAAAGATGTGGTACACGCCGTTAGTCCCAACACTTGGTAGACAGAGGCAGACAAACCTCTGTGAGTTCAAGGCGTGGTGGTACACATCCTTAACCCAATGCTTGGGAGGTAGATAGACCTCTGTGAATTCAAGGTGTGGTGGTGCACACCTTTAATCCTAGAGCTTTGGGGGCAGATGCAGGTGGATCTCTGTGAGTTCAAGAACAGCCTGGTCTACAGAGGGAGTTCCAGGACAGCCAAAGATATACAGAGTACTTGTCTCAAAAAGTAAAAGTAAAAATAAAAGAAATAGAGGTTAAAGTAAAATCACACAAAGATGGAAAATATATAGAGAATCTGGATACTGTATGTTATTATGCTCTCTTTGAATTGTTTGAATGCTGAGGAAAGAGCCACAGCTGCTAAAAGATATTTGCTTATAAATGCTGCTGAATTAATCCAAGATAGGTATTTTGAAAATACCTTGACTTCCAAATTGAAGTCAAAAGGTATGTTACTTTGGAAAAGAGATTTTGCTTTTGTTTTCACAGGAAATGAGAGGCTATGGATTCATTTTGAGTTAATAATAATCAGGTTTGATCAAGGAAAACCACCCAAGAAATCTCTGGTAGGAACAGATGGTCCAGATGTCATAGTTCTACATCAAGAACATAACAGGTTCAAGACTGCTGCCTGAGATGATAAAGACTCACAGGATACTCCAGTCAGGACTTGATCATAATTCAAAATTTTCTTTAGGTCCCCATAAGATTATTAGCACCCCCAACCAGCAGGAAGTAGCCTGGAATACTACGCCCACATTCCCCCAAAATGGACTATTTTCCTTTGTTAAAAAAAAGGGGGGGGAGAAGTGGTGTGGGACAATTCTATATTCTGTCAATTATGTTTTAAACAAACACTGATTGGCCAGTAGCCAGGCAGGAAATATGGGTGGGACAACCAGACAGGAAGTACAGGCGGGTTAATGAGATCAGAAGAATTCTGGGAAGGAGGAAGCCCATTCCTCTGCAGTCCTGCCCAGACACTAAAGATGCAGAATGTGACCTACCCCGCTGAAAAAGGTACCAAGCCATGTGGCTAACATAGATAAGAATATGTTACAAGAGCTAATATAAGTTATAAGAGCTAATATAAGTTATAAGAGTTAATACAAAGCCAATCAGTTTATCATTAAAAAATGCTACACGGGAAAATACCATGGGTCGTAATTCACATATTTTAAGCTAATAGAACACTTTTGATCAATCAAGAAGAAAGAATAAAAACAATTTTCCAAAGAAGGGGAAAATTGTCCTGTACAAAGATAACTACTACTCCTTTTAAAATGGGTCCTTCCTAATGTCTCTCAGGTATGGGCTTAAGCAACCTTTCCACTTCAGCTTCCAAAGTAGCTAATGGTACCCGCTACTATTTCTTCTTGGAGACTTTCCCCAATAGTTTAAAAACACTTTTATTATTTTGTATGTCTAATGTTTTGCCTGCATGATGTCTGTGCACAACTTGTGTGTCTAGTACTTAAGGAGGCTAGAAGAGGACATGGGATCCTCTAAAACTGGAGTTATAGAGAGGTGTAAAGTTGCCCTGTGGGTGCTGGAAATGAACTTGTTTTTTCTGGAAGAGCAGCCAATGTTCACCCACTGAGCCATCTCTCCAGCTCTCACCCCACATTTTCTTTTAAGAAAAAAATTAAGTGAAGCTCTTCTTCTGTAGTCAAGGCCAATTTTAAGCTTTCTGCAAAATTCCTTTTCCTGAATGCCATTGCCAGGATTATAAGCATAAACTACCCACTGTGTGTATGTGTGTGACTGTGTGTGTGCACGCACGTGCATATACTTTTAGTTGGAGGTATCATTCCTCTGGCACCACTTACTTAAAAAAAAAAACAAACCAGGGTTTCTCACTGGATTCAATTCAACAAGTAGGCTAGGCTAGGTGGCAAGGCCCAAATTCATTCTGTCTTTCCTCTCCAGACTAATCCAGTACCATCAAGCTCAGCTTTTAAAATCTGGGTTCTGGGTTTGAACACAGGTCTTCATGTTGTAAGAAGCATTTACCAACCCAGCCCTGAAAACCCATTCTTGAATGAACAAATATAGAGAAGGACTTGGGAGTTCCTCCAAATGTGGCTAAAAACCCTGATAAATGCAATTGACAATAACATACAGATTGTGCGCATAAAAAAGGTTAACTTTTTCTGTAAGTGAATAGAACCAAGCTCTCCCTGAGCTGAGCACAGAGATAAGTGTGCAGACCTGTAATTCTAGCAGTCTAGACGGAGAAGCAGGAGGGTCAGGACTTCATCTGGTCTCACCTACATAGAGAGTTTAAGGACAGTCTGAGTACCATGAGAATTTGTCTCACAGTTCCCTAAAACTCTTTCCTCTACAGTGCACCAGCAGGGTATTCAATGTCTCATAAATCTTTCATAATGTACAGCAATAGCATTTGAACGTCACTGGAGACACAGCATATACCTTTGTTTAAATGCGACAGATGTTTTACGACTAAACCCTAAAATATTTTAAGAAGCACGCCTTTAATCCCACAATGCCAGGAGGCAGAGACAGGTGGATATCTTTGAATTTGAGGACACTTGGTCTACAAAGTGTTCTGTCTACAAAGAACAACAAAAATATGTGTTTAGTTTAAAAGTTATTCCTAGTTTTATCTAGCTATACATATACATGTTTTAAAGAATTTAACAATGGATTTCAAAACTTACATGTTCCATATAAGCTAGGAAAGATGCCTTGGCCCCTATGAAGTGCATTACAAGATATGGTGTAGACCATTCCTTAAACCAAGTCTTCATTAGTATGGTTATAAAGATGAGGCCCTACAGAAGAAACCCCAAGGCTAACCTTGGGAAAGAAGGTACTCATCACTGGGGTGCTGCCATGATCCCAGGGGAGAGGAAGCTGGGACAAGAGTTCTACTTACTGCATCATCTTTGTTTTCAGTCTTAGATGAAGCTTCTGTTTCCATTGGGGCCTCATTGTGATCGCCTTCCAGATTCTGCTTCTCAACCACTGATGCACTGGCCACACTGAAGATTCCATGGATGTTAATACGAACTTTAACTTTTACCTTAGAACTATCACCATCAGACTGTGGGAAAACATTCTGAATAGTGAAGTTTCCTTAGGGGGGAAAAAGCTTTGATTAGTGATGAACATCAGATCAAACTCATTTAGGGTTTTAATAACTTAATCATCATCTTTAAGGCACACATAAAAATATGATTAAATTCTGGATGATCGCTATGGAATAAGTGATGTGATCAGATTACTCTCTTTGCAGTATTAGCAAAGCTGCTGTGAAGACTCACACAGTCAGTAGTTTTCTAGGAAAAAGGTGATGTTACTATTTACATATTTATCATGTGCACGTGCACAGACACATATATGCCACCATGTGAGTGTGGAGGTCAGAGACAACTTTCAGGAGCTCTTCTTTTCTTCTACCGTGGGAGTCTTCTGGGAGACTAAACACAGGTCATCAGGCTTGGTGGCAAGTGCCTTTATCACACTGAGCTATCTTGCCAAAGCAAGAACTAGCATTTTAAACTAAGGACAATTTGATTTGATTCAAAAGCCAGTAAATGATTAAGTAACTTATAATCAAAAGCCAAAATAACAAGATCTAATTTCTGAATTAAAAAAATATATATATATGTATATATATAAGCT
>NC_022009.1:93570812-93585522 GCF_000317375.1 Microtus ochrogaster | reverse complement strand
GATTAAGTAACTTATAATCAAAAGCCAAAATAACAAGATCTAATTTCTGAATTAAAAAAATATATATATATGTATATATATAAGCTTTGCTATAATTTTTATAAGTAATCATTATTGTTCATGAATAAAGCACTTCCAAACATTAAATATAAATTCTCCTATGCCCAAATTAGTGGTATCAGTTAAAGAGAGACTAATAGGCCAAAAGTTAAGACAGGCCAGTGAACATGTATGACAGTGGGAACTATAAACATCTGTTGCTGAGGCCATCTAGCTGGTGGACCTGTAGCAGTCATAAAGACTAGTATAACCTGCAGCAACTTCTATTGCTCTGGTAATTACTTCCAAAGTTTATTTTCTCCTTTTTAGTCTATTAATACAGAAAAAAATAAAAATTTCTTTTAAATATTATAAAAATCATGTTTTGTATCTTATCATTTAAACACAAACAGATAAAACTGACATCATAATTCCCTATTTGCTCTTCCGTATCACTCAACAATACATTTTCAGAGTTACACAGTCATGTTAATAATACAAATACAATTTGCCTAAAAGTATTTTCCATTAGACAACCTTGACACAAATTTTCCAGGCCAATTTTAGAACACCTAGCATACAGAGTCAATGAAAACAGAAGTAGGGCTACTTGGGGAGAAAACGAGGAGTGGCAGAGAGAGAAGAGAGGATAACAAGGCTGCACATGCTCAAGCACACTGCATGTATGCATACACACACCAAGAGGAAATGTCATAATGAAATCCATCATCTTGTGCAAACGACGCACTAATAAAAATATAGAAACCAAAACAAATTAGGACTATTTAAAGATGCTATTTTTCTAGAAATAAACTAAGCATGAAAAAGCTCATAGTTACAAAAAAGTACAAATTTCTTTAAAATCTGGACTAATTTAAATGAAAAGTTAATTTTTGCTTACTTAATTCTATATATTATTTATTTATTTATTTATTTATTTTGTTGTTTTTTGAGACAGAGCTTCTTTGTGTAACCTTGGTTGACCTGGAACTAGTTCTGTATGCAAAACTGGTCTTGAACTCAGAGATCCATCTGTCTCTGCTTCCCAAGTGCTGGGGTTAAAGGCATGAGCCACCACACCTAGGTATAAATTGTTTATTAAATGCTTAAAAACTTAAATTTTTTGTTGTCTTACCAATTCTTGGATCAGGATAAGGCACTTCATGCAAATTAGTATAAAATGCTTCTAGTTCAAATGGTTCCTTCTTGTGGAAAGTTATGACCTTTGAGAATGGGGCAGGATGGTTCTTAGAGAAGACTTCACATTCCCTAAAGTGCAGCAGAAAAGACACTTAAACAGGTTGCCTGGGAACCCAATGTCAGAATATATTTCACTCTTAATTCATGAGCAGCAATTGCAAAGAAGAACATATGTAAGGAAAACACCTATCGTTTTTTCTATTTTCAACAAGTTTACAGATGAAGGCTTTCAGAATGTCTAACATAATTGATTGCTGTACACTAAGAGAAAAAAATAGAGAATATGCATATTGTGAGGTCACATGTAGGAAGGACAAGGCAAACACTTGACCATATGCAGCCCTGTGAATTACAGCCCCCATTAAGTACTCTTCTTTGGAAATAAACTTACAGAAGGATACAGATATAGAACAGTACAAAGAGTATCTGTGTGTCAGGCACGTAGACTTTCTACTGTCCATTGCCTTGTCTTGTCATTTGAATGCACATATTATATCTGTGCATTTTTACTAAACAGCCTGAAAGTGACATGCTTATGTTATTATTGCAAATACTCCAGTATGTACTTCCTAAAACAGAAAGTCTCTCAAGTTTTAATCATATTCCAGTTGTTCATCTTATGCCTGTTTATAGTGTTTTCTTCCACCTAGAGCAGGAAGTTTTAAACTTGTAGTGATCTCCATTTCTTAAAGAACGTAAACAGGAATGCTTGTGACTATTGTTTATGGGTGTTTATTATATAACATCATTGTACCACTTCAGTCACTCAAGGGCTTCAAATACACACCTGAAACTTGTCTTCCTAGCTTTCAGGAGCCTACTAATGCTTTCCCTGTTCTTACTGTGGTCACTACCGCATATGCTTTTGTTGCGGGAGCTCCTTCCGCTCCTCCAGCCAATAGCGGCTGAGATACCAGCCCATTGGGGTGTGGTCTCTCTCTTTAAAAAAGCGGCCACTTCCCTCCTCTCTCTCTTTCTCTTTGCTTCCTGCTTCATTTCAGGCTTCCTGATTGCGCAGAGGGCTGTTGTCTGGGACGGTGATCTGTAAGTTTTTTCCCCTTTAAATAAATACCCCCCTATTAATCATAATTCCAAACTGGTATGGGATTGTTTGTGACTTATGCCTTCATGCTTTTAAGCTTAGCTTTCTCTATATCTTGAATTTTTCTTACTTCCACAGTTAACTGAAACTGAACTCTACAGAGAAGTTCTTTTTTTTTTAAATATTTATTTATTATGTATACAATATTCTGTCTGTGTATATGCCTGTAGGCCAGAAGAGGGCACCAGACCCCATTACAAATGGTTGTGAGCCACCATGTGGTTGCTGGGAATTGAACTCAGGACCTTTGGAAGAGCAGGCAATGCTCTTAACCTCTGAGCCATCTCTCCAGCCCCTACAGAGAAGTTCTTGACTTAAACTAAGATTAAAACAGCCATCCAAATACTCTGCAAGGCATTCATATAAAGTTGTGTCTTTGTTAGGGTTTCTACTGCTGTGGTGAAACATGACAAAAACAAAGTTGGGGAACAAAGGGTTTATCCAGCTTACACTTCCACATCAGTTTATCATCAAAAAAGTCAGGACAGAAACTCAAGCACTTCAGGAACTCCGAGGCAGGAGCTGAGGCAGCCGCCATGGAGGGGTGCTGCTTAGTGGCTCTCAAAGGGCTTGTTCAGTCTGCTATATAATGGAATCCAAGAACACAAGCCCAGGGAAGACACCACCCACAATGGGTTGGGCCCTTCCCCATCAATCTCTAATTAAGAAAATGCTCTATAGGCTGGCCATATTCACATTCGATTGAAGTTCCATCCTCTCAGATGACTGCAGTGTACGTCAAGCTGACATGAATCTAGCCAGCACAGGTTGGTAGTTTGTATTTTTGAAATTTATACAAGCAGTTCAGTTTCTATCGATAATGACATACAGAACACAGATCAAAAGCAAGTTCACAATGTAGATACAATTTTGTTCATTGTATAAGCCATTTCTAAAAGAAAGGCAAGTAAAATACATTTTTTTTTTAATTTGGTAGGGAGGCAAGCTACTTACATGTTGGCCAATTAACAGAAACAACGTAAATGTCAACAAAAGCACAAAATATAATTTATATTATATTCTTAATATATAATAAAATATTTTATTATAAATAAAAACATTTTTATTACATAGTAATAAAAGCATTATCTGTTTTCTCATTTTAGACAAGGTCTCCTGTAGCCCATGTTGGCCTTCATTGTTCTATGTTGCCGAGTACACTGAACTTTGATCCTCCTTTCTCCACCACCCGAGTGGTGGGGTTACAGGCATGCTCCAGCACACTGTCTATTTGTGTGGTAATGAAGACTGAACCCATGAGTTTGTACATGCCAGACACATGTTCTACAACTGAGTCATATTATCAGGGAGAAAAAATAGCAATTGTTTTTGTTTACAATAATCATGTTAAATTTAATAGTATAGGAAAAAACTGAATAAAATATATGTAATCTTGTGTTAATAGCAATGTGAAGAATCTTTTTAGATATTATACAAAACACTAATTTGCTAGTTTGAGACAAAACGGGTACTTATGCTCTGGTAAGCAATTCTACTCTGCTATTTTATGATATAGCAAACATACCTAAACATTGTTATATGTATACCAATGTTTCTAAACACCACTAAAAACAGCAAAATGTAATTTTCCTAGTGCTTTGGTGATTTATGATGGCATATTCAACTGTTGCAGTAGTCACTGTCTGCTGTCATGGCAAAGTCCTATGTAGTATCTTTTTCAAAAGCAAATTGTACTGGAGGCTCCACAGATAATTTATTTACTTTGTTTATGAAGACTCAAAGAACAGGTATGGACAGATACATTAGCTGCTAAAAATGGCTAATGTGAATCAACAAATATGCCCATCATGGTTTGTACGTTATTTTTATAGTCTTTTTTCTCTAATACTATTCAGCACATTTAACAATTTTTTACATTATTTATTTGTATTTTATGTTACACTGGTGTTTTGACTGCATATATGTCTGTGTGAGGTTGTTGGATCCCCTGGAACAGGAGCTACAGACAGTTGTGAGATGCCATGTGGTTGCTGGGAATTGAACCTGGGTCCTCTAGAAGAGCAGTCAGTGCTCTTAACCACTGAGCCATCTCTCCAGACCCACATTTAACAAAATTTTAAGAAGCACAAATTCCTCTAAGTTAGAAAAAGCATATTTGACTGGTTGAATATTTATGATAAAATATAATTAATATTTTAAAAATAACTTACCCAGTCCCTTCTTCAAAAGAAGTCTTCCACCTTAATGTGACTGAATAGGGAACAAGGTCTGTTATGGAAAATTCCCGCACTTTAAATGCTGGTGAGAGGATTGCACACTGAAAGTAAGAAATGCACTTAAATGAGTAAGTACATATCACATTCTAGGTTAACCATAATTAAATTGCTTACTTTATAGTAAAAATTGTTCAGATTTTAAAATTTGTTACATTTTAGTAACGACAAAAGAAAATTTAAAGGGTCCATGTATTTTGTGTGATGTTACAAAAGCTAATCTAAGAACAGCTTTAAATTTCCAAAAAAATTATTAATGTACATAATCTCAAGAACTCAGTTTTTAGTACATAAATATATTATCTTATTATAGTTTAAAAGTACAAGAAAAATCAGGCATGATGGTGCATGCCTTTAATCCCAGCACTTCTGTGGCTGAGGTAGGTACACACACACACACACACACACACACACACACACACACACACACACACACACACACACACCCCTTATGTGACCGGGGAGTAAAGAAAGAGAGATACAGAGACAGACAGACAGACCGACTTACAAGGACTACTTCAGTTTTCTTTCAGCATACTGATGGGGTGATTGGGCAGATGAGAGGCCTGTCACAGACACTGTACAAACTACATACTAAATTGTTCTAACCTGCAAAGCACATCCTCTGGCGACAGCTTCATCAGCATTTAGGGTGGTACTGATGTCTTTCAGAAAAAACCTAGTGACCTGCTCCTTGACTGCAGGAATCCGAGTGGCCCCTCCTACTATCTCTATGCTGTTTATGTCTTCACGTTGTAAGTCTGGAAGTAAAACATATTTCAGTGAAAGAATGAGAAGTCTTCAAAACTTGTACATACTAGTTGTTAGAATGTACTTTATATGTAAGTGGATTTTTTTTTATGTGCTCACAAGAAGGTTAAAAAAACCCAGTAATTATGGAAAAGGCAAACTCTAACACTGTGTGTGTGACACCAGTGTGGTCCAAACATCAGCGACAACAAGGACACAACTCACAAGCTTTGAAGCTCTCCAGCGGTTACCACCTTTCTAATTTCCACTTCTAACTTTACTAAAACTATTCTAAAAGTTATACTCAAGACAGCAATTACATCCTGATTTCTAATTTAATGTCCTACTAAAGTCTTCCGTAATCACTTAAATATCCCAAAATATAGTTAGCTTGTTTATGATATAAACAATATTGTAAGCAAGGAAATGCTCAGAAAGCAGGAATTCTAGTGTCTTGTTCTACGAGTGAATAAATTGTAATTTCTTTTTAAAAATGAAAAAACACAAAACTTTTAAAGAACTTGGTCATTTCCACTTACTAGCTTGGTCCATTACTGCTTTTAAAGGTGGTTCAACCCTGGCCAAGAGGGAAGCACACAACTGTTCAAACTGAGCCCTGTAGAAAAATGAGATAAAAATCATTTTGGGGAAGAAAAGTTGAAGACACCCTCTAAAACAACAGAACTAGGGAAAATCCCAACATGACCCAAAGGGAAAATCAGCAAGTGCTCTTCCAAGTGAACACACGATACCTGTTCATCTTACTAGAAACATCCAGGTCGTTCATGAAGCACTCGATGTTCAAAGGAAGATCTGATGCATTTGCACTCATCAGCTTCTTCAGCTTCTCACACTCCTGATACAGCCGCAACAAGGCCCGAGAGTTCTCCTTGACATTGATCTTATATTTGGTCTTGAATTCATCACAAAAGTAGTCCACTAAAGCCTCATCAAAGTTCCTGCCACCCAGATATGGGTCAAAGGTAGTAGCCAACACCTGTTTAGTTGAAAGAAAATAATTAAGTTTTCCAATATACAGTGTCTTGGTTACTTTTTTATTGCTGACAAAACACCATGAACAAGACACCTTATAAAAGAAAACATTTAATTTTGGGCTTATAGTTTCAGAGGATGAGTTCATGATCATCAAGGCAGGAAGCATGGCAGCAGGCAAACACGTACAGCAGAGGCTGAGTTATTTTATCTTGAGACACACCACAAGAGAGAGAGAGCTGACAGTGACACACCTCCTCCAACAAGGCCTCACCTCCCACTCCTCAAATAGTTCAATCAACTGACAAGTATGTAAACATTGAAGTCTATGGTGCTGTTCTCATTCAAACCACAGCACTCCATTTCCTAGACGCTATAGGCTTCTGGCCATATCATAAAGCAAAATACATTTGATCCAACATCAAAAGTCCTATAGTTTTTTACAGTTTAAAAGTCTCAAGTCTCTTCTGAGACTCAAGGCAATCTCTTAATTGTAACCCCCTGTAAAATAAAAAGCAAATTACATACTTCCAACAAACAGTGGCACAGAATACATATTGCCATTCCAAAAGGTAGACATAGTAAGGAAATACTGGACGAAAGCAGGAACAAAATACATCAGGGAAATGTCCAATTCCTATAAGTTGACATCTCATGTCAAAGTACATAGATGGCTCTGCCCTTTCAGATTTCTCTTTCTTAGGCTGCTTCCACTCTGTATGAAGCTCTCGCTAGGAGAGAGTTAGAGCCTATAATCACCATGGCAAGGACCATGGCCGCAGGTAGGCAGGCATGGCATTAGAGCAGTTGCTGGGAATTTACATTCTGACTCACAAACAAACATAAGGGAGGGAAGGAGGGAGAAAGGGAGAATGTGAGAGGAGCAAAAATTGGGAATGGCATAGGCTTTTGAAACCTCAAAGCCCACCCTCAGTGACTTCCTCCAACAAAGCCACACCTCCTAATCCTTCCCAAACAGTTCTACCAACTGGAGATCAAGCATTTAAACAATAAGCCTCTGAGAGCCATTTGCATTCAAACCACCACAAACAAAAAACAAAACCAAAAGTCAAAGGTCAAAAACCTCTCTAAAATTGTAAAAGCAAAGGCCATCCAAAAGAACTTGTCAAATCACTGGGTGCCAAATATTGGGATAAATTATTCCTTGTACTTGACTCAAACAGTCCCCTCCTCTTTGTTATCTGCTCTATAGTTACACAACTCTATAACACAACTAGAAAGACAATTCTAATTTTGAAATAACTGAGTGACAACTAAAATTTCATTAGCTTACATTCATTGGCTCTCTAATATACTGAACCCCAAATGAAGTTTAAGGACAAACAGCAGTTCTAAGCGCTATGTGCACACAAGAGTAAAACATCCAAGAAAAGATATCAAAAAACTGGATCAACAGTATTATTATGTAACCATTCAATTTCCAGATTAGTAGTTAAGCCTTTGGCTATGATCCTACTTATTTTTTTTACAATAATGTAAAACAAAGAAATACATAAGCAAGTAAAATGGAAACAGAAAAAGAATAATTTGCTCCTCACCAGACTACCAGTTGGTTGCTGTGTGTAGGCCAGTAAGTCAGACAACTCCAGGATATCTAACCCCTCTTCCTTGTGAAAAAATGGCTACTTAACCTTATGATTAGGGAGTCATGCTTCTGTAGGCATGGTTCCTTGGCAGTTTCTTCTAAGATGAGATATGACATTAAGATGCAAGTACTATTAATGGCATTATCCCAACAGACTCATATACATTCTACTACAAATGCACACATTCCATAGGGTCCAGTGCTGCCCAGCATGAAATGCAAAATCATCCTTCCATGTGATAATGCAAGGGTGTGTTTACTTAAGAATCAGCATCACAGTCTTTATCAGACTTCAACAGGACTTGGTGATGAAAAATGGATAGATAACTACATTTAAAGTAGAAAAAGGGAAAAATCCACTGTTATTCATAAGCTAACATTTAAGAATAGAGGCCAGGAATTAAGTCAATTTATACAAAAATACTATAATTTCATCACAAACTTCCTTTGTTTTTCTGATTATAAGGATTTTGTTATTGTACCATGAAGTACAAAACAAAGGGCACACTTGATAGATGAACATAAAAACAAAAACATATAACACAGAAACTACTAAATGCCACATATTTCAAGAATTTTACATATACAAAAATCCTAGAAGAAGCTCCACAGGTCACGTAGTTTACAGGTCTCATAGGAAGTTCCAGGGATGCAGCTTCTGCAAGTCACCATGCTGCTGGGTGGACTTTGTGATAATGCAGAGCCCTTTGGGTCACCCATGTCCTTGTCAGAAGCTCCTTTACTCTATAAACTCTCTGCTTCACTTTTTTTTTTTTTTTTTAAGAAAAAGGCAACTTCTAGGACGTTGTTAATAGTAAAGAGAACCTAAGGTCAAGGAAAGTTAAGAATATATGTATATATATGTATGTATGTATGTATGTATGTATGTATGTATGTATGATGTATAATGAATAGTTTCCAATCTTTTTGTGTATGAATGCTTTGCCTACATATGTACGTGTGCACCACGTGCATGCCTTGTGTCTTTGGAAGTCAGAAGAGGGCCTCAGAGCCATTGGAACTGGAGTTTCTGATGGTTGTGGACCAGCCATGGTGCTAAGAACTGAACTTGGTCCTCTGCAAGAACAGCAAGTACTCTTAACTGCTGAGCCATCTCTCCAGCCCTGCCTTAATGGTTATGTTTTTAACATAAGAGGCAGAATAAGACCTTCAGCCAACTTGTTAAGGGTGTGTGCTCTTTACATAATGTATGCTCTTACTCATCGAAGTTATATACAGAAAGTAATGAGTTACTTACTTTAAGTTTTCCTTTGTTAAAAGCACAAACAGAGACCTGGTAGGCAGAATGCCCCATGTCAATAAACACAACATTCCTTGGTTTCTCATCTAATGAGGGAAGATCCTGTTTATAAATTCCATATGCCAGCGCCACTGTATAAGAACAAACAATAGGTTAATTCTTGTATAGCTGTCCTTTGGAAAACAAGACAAAGTTATGTTTTTACTGCATTCTAATATACAATACAGTAAAATAGATTCAACCTATAGTAACTTTTCACAGATTACTTAACATTTTATTTTCCCTACTCAGTTGTCAAAGCAGTAGCCATTCTTTAAGATCAAATGTGAATTCGACCTCTGTCAAAATTCTGTATTAGAAGCAACAAATTATAAATGATGTCAGAGTTTTAAAAAGCTGTAGAGAGAAAATCTGCTAACTGTTTTCTGATGGTAGTTTTCAAGTGGCCATACCAACCTGCAGTGGTTTCATTCATCAGCCTCAGACAATTTAGGCCTGCAACCTGAGCTGCCGCCATCACGGACCTTCTCTCAGCATCAGTGAAAAAGCTTGGGATCTGGTAAGAACAGTCACAAGTTACTGCCTTGGTGCCACAGGCTTTACTAATAACCGCGGAACACGCAACTTTAAATCAACATAAAGTACTAGTGTAGGTTCTTAAGTCTGGCAGTTTCTGTACCACACAGATGGGATCTGGAGTTTGAACACAAATCTAATTAGTATTGTAGGATCCCCAGTTCTGTTTACTTCAAGGAGCAGTGTTAGTCTGCTTACTGTGGTTTGGACAGCTGTTTCTAAGACTCAGGTGCTGGTCCTCATTGTGACTTTGTGGAGGTGGACAGTGGTTGAAGGTGCTTACATGAACTGAGAGGTATGCTTTAGGAAGGGATGGTAGACCTCATTTCTGTCTGGACACTTGTTTGGCAATCTGGTCTTTTCTTCATACATACTCTTGCCAATGATGCTGTTATGTCCTCACCACAAAACAAACTAATAGTTTCCCATTATTAAATTCAGCTTCTAAAAGCTAATGGGATAAATAAACCAGTTTTCCTTACAAAGTTAGCCTGCCTACAGTATTCTGACACAGTATTAAAAACATGATGAATATATTAGACTATTAAAATACTGGTCCTGGGCATGGTGGTATACTCCTTTAAACCCAGCACTTGGGAGGCAGAAGCAGGAGGATTTCTATGAGCTTGAGGCCAGCCTTCTTTATATAGCTAATTCCAGGTCAGCCAGTGCTACATAGTAAGAGCCTGTCTCAAAAAAAGTAAGTTAATAAAATACTAGTTCATCTTTAATAACAAAAATTAAAACCCTAAGACTCCATTAAAATGAAATTAAGTATATGTAATATAGTATATCTCATATAATAGAATCCTAAGTAGCTAAGACCATCTCAATTTCCACTGTCATGGAATAGTATATTAAAAAAGGACATGCATGGCTCAGCGGTTAAGAGCACATGCGACTCTTGAAGAGCATAATTCCCTGTAACTCCAGTTCCAGGAAATGTGAGGCCTTCTTTTGGTCTCTATGGCGTGGCATGCACACTGTCTCCACACAGACAACCAGGCATGTACCCACCTACCCACATACACACGGCTATACAGAGCATAATTTCATTTCTGTGGAATGTATATACAACTAGAAGATGAAATCCAACTGTTTAAAATGGTTATATTTCTAAGGAGGGAAAATATATATTGCAGGAAGTTATGAAGACTCTATTTTGCAGCCATCAAAAGATATTGTGTTTATACTAAAATGTTAACCTTGGGCTTAAAATGTACAAAAATTTATTTATTTATTTAACCCCCACCTCCAATTTTTAACAGGGTTTCTTTGTGTAGCCTTGGCTGTCCTAGAATTAGCTCTGTAGACTACAATGGCCTCAGACTCACAGAAATCCACCAGCCTCTGCCTCCCAAGTGCTAGGATTAAAGGCATGTGCCACCATCACCCATATTAGCCCCCACAATTTTGAAGATAACTATTGAATATATTAATGTAGAATATTCCTCAATGCCTTCATGACCTGATGTGCAGTCTTCCTGCCTCAAATTCTCAGAATGCCAGGATGAGTATTGAGGAACAATACCTCGCTTAATATTTCTTTTACTATGATGTATATGTGGGGGTTGTGCAATGCCACAACATGTATTTAGAGGTCAAAGAACAACTTTGTGGAAGCAGTTCTTTCCTTCTCCCTTCACATGAGTTCAGAGGATTGAATGCACATCATCAGGTTTGAGTGGCAAGTGCCTTTACTCAGAGATATCTCACCAGCCTCCAACTTAAGCCTTTTGTTTGCTGTTGTTTTTATGTATTTAGACAGGTTCTCACTATATATCTTGGCTGTCCTGGAACTCACTAAGTAGACCAGTCTGACCTTGAACTCAGAGATTTATCTGCCTCCGCCTCCTGAGTGCTGGCATTAAAGGCATATGACACTATGCCCATCTTAAATTTAAGTTTTAAGGTTTTTTTTTACTGTGTTCTGTTAGATGTGCTTATGGTCCTGTACATTAGTATTCTTCTCCTGACAAATCTATAATTCATATATGTGGTTTGTATAGTATTCATGAGGCAATTTATGAACCAAGTACTTTTATGGCTGCTATGGATACAGCTCCACAGAGCAGTAGAGCAAAGCTCATATTGCTTACAGCCATGAGAAACGAGCCTAATGACAGCTGCACCACTCTCACACACGCATTCCAAGTGGCACCATGAGGAGTTGCAAGCACACTCTTGGGAATGAAGTACCTTGATTCTCTGTAGTACTGACACGAGGAGGCAATACTCTACCCTTGTGGGGGAGCTCAGACTTAACACACATAAAATTACCACAGTGCCTAGCTAATGGTAAACACTCTTATCTGCTGTTTCTAATGGTTACAAAGCAAAATACTAAGCTCTTACATTTCTTTCAATTAAATTTAAATAATGAAAATATTTAATAATTAAGTTCACTAAAAAGTTAATAATCTAATTCTTTTTTTGCAATATGAGACTCCTAACTTATGTACCCGACTTTAATCACACTAAGTAAAAACATATATGATAAAAAGAAGCTAACAAAATTCAATGATATTTAAGAGATAATCCATGGCAAATAATTAAATATTTTATTAAGAATTTTAAAAATGATCCTTAAAGAATACCTGTTTTTTTCCCCCTGAGACAGAAGTCTATAATTTCAAATTTCTGCCTATAACTTCACACCCCTAACTTTGAATTTTTAATTTATTCCCTAAAACATTAAAGTATTTAAAATCGGGAAGTTAAATGCTACTAGGAAGATTACATTTTTAAGTTTCTAAAATTCCATGCATTTGGCATCTATCTTTGTACAGATTTGTGTGCGGACACATGTGGGAGGAGCACACATGCAGAACCAGAGCACGGTCCTCACGAGTCAGACTTCACCATGTGGGTCCTGGGGATCAAACTCAGGGGCCAGTGCCTGAGCCATCTCACTTGTTCCTTAGGGGAAACATAAGTGGCAGGGGCAGCAGCCACTAAAAATATAACACACGCTGGTTTTTGAAGGCTTACTGATTATGAGAACTGACTTAATAGGAAAGTCGACCTAAACTTTAAGAAATGAGGTGGTTTTTTAAAAAGTAAAGCCACTGTAAGTTATTTTGTGACCAAAGAGAGAAATTACAAAAAGAAAACCTTTTTTCCTTGATGTCAATACCCTGGAGCTCACCGAGATCACACAGTCGGCCACTGGCTTCTTCAGGGCATTTTCTGAGGTCTCTTTAAGTTTAGCCAACAACATTCCGGTGACTTGCTCAATTGCAAAGGGCCTCTCTTCCTCCAGGTACCGAACCTACAATTAAGAGCGATACACTCAGTCACTTATTCATACAATGCGTGTGCACACCACACACGGCAGTGGAAACCGCGGTCCATCTTTTACAGAGGGTCACCAGCAACACGGAGCAGTCTCACGTGTAGCTCCGCACCAACAAGCACATAACTTTGGAGAGAGTTCTAAACTCGTGAGTCCTCACCCACAAAAAACCATTCATTTTTATCATTAATTTTCCAAGTATGATGTAAACAGTGAAGGAAAAAAGATAAAATTCTTTTCTTTGTTTTCCCCTCGAGATATTTTTCTGTGTAACAGTCCTGGCTGTTCTGGACCTCACTTTGTAGACCAGGCTGGCCTTGAACTCCCAGAGATCCACCTGCATCTGCCTTCTAAGTGCTAGGATTAGAGGTATGCACCACCAGTGCCCAACAAGATAAAATTCTTAAAAATTAGTACTCCTGGACTTAACACATAAGCTTCAGCCACATGGTTTTGAAAAGCGGAAATTAATAACACCATGGAAATAGAGGGAAAGAATCCTAATTATTAATCTGTATCAATCTATATACCTATGAACACTGATTTTTGACAAAGAAGCTAAAAATATAAAGTAGAAAAAAGAAAGCATATTCAACAAATGGTGTTAGCATAACTGTGTATCAAAATACAAGAGAATGCAAATAGATTCATACCACGCACAAAACTCAAGTCCAAATAGATCAAAGTCCTCAACATAAAAACAACCACACTGAACCTCACAGAAGAGAAAGTGGGAAGTAGCCTTGAACACATTGGCACAGGAGTCCACTTCCAAAATATAATCCCAGTAGCACAGACACTGACAGCAACATTAATAAACTGGACCTCCTGAAACTGAGAAGCTTCTGTAAAGTAAAAGACATGGTCAACAAGACAAAACAGCACCTACAGATTGGGAAGATCTTTACCAAACGGCACATGGGACAGAGGACCGATTCCAAAATATACGAAGAACAAGAAATTTGACATTAAAAGAAAAATAATTCAATTAAAAATGGGATACAGACCTAAACACAGAATTCTCAACAGATGAATCTCAAATGGCTGAGAGACACTTAAGGAAATGCTCAATATCTTTACCTATCAGAGAAATGCAAGTCAAAACAACTCTGAAGTTCCATCTTCCATCAGTCAGAATGGCCAAGATCAAAAACAGTGATGACAGCTTATACTGGAGAAGATGTAGGGTAAGGGGTGGGAGTAAAAATTTAAACAGCTGCTTATGGCGATTTCTCAAAAAAATTAGCAAACAATCTACCTCAAGACCTAGCAATACTGCTGTTGGGTATACAACTAAAGCTCAACCATACCACAAGGACATGTGCTCAGCTATGTTCACAGCAGCATTATTCATAATAGCCAGACCTTGGAAACAACCTAGATGCCACTCAACCAAAGAATGGATAAAGAAAATGTGGCAATTTACACAATGGAGTACTATACAGTGGTTAAAAAATGATATCTTGAAATTTACAGGCAAATGGATGGATGTAGAAAAAATCATATTGAGTGAGGTAACCCAGACCCAGAAAGACAAATATAATATATACTCACTCATAAGTAGCTTCTAGACATAAAGCAAAGAAAAACCAGCCTACAGTCTACAACCCCAGACAACCTAAACAACAAAGATGACCCTAAGAGAGACATATAC
>NC_022009.1:93551039-93570697 GCF_000317375.1 Microtus ochrogaster | reverse complement strand
TGTTACAGTGAACTCACAGAGATCCACCTGCCTCTGCCTCCTGAGTATTGGGATTAAAGGCATGTGCTACCACTGCCAGACTTGGATTAGGCATATAATTTTTTTCCAAGACAGTGTTTCTCTGTGTTACAGTGAACTCACAGAGATCCACCTGCCTCTGCCTCCTGAGTATTGGGATTAAAGGCATGTGCTACCACTGCCAGACTTGGATTAGGCATAAAATTTAAAGATTAATGGAGACCAGATATCGGCTACACTTTATTGACTGGGTTGTATTTAGTAATATAAAAGTAGTTTGAGCAAGAACCTGTATTTGAAAGTAATTTAACCTTTATGATGTATTTAAAAGCAACGCAGAACAGGGCTGGAGAGGTAGCTAAGCATCCCAACTATCTATAACACTCTACCTCAGGGAATCTGGCCTCTGAAGGCAACAGACATACCACAGGCAAAATACCAATGAAATATAATACAAAGTGATCTGAAGAACTTGCATAAAACAACTGCTTTGTTGCTGTTTGAGATAGGATTTCTCTGTGTAGCCCTGGCTATCCTGGAACTTGCTCCTAGTCTAGGCTGGCCTCCATCTCAGAGATCTGCCTGACTCTGCCTCCTGAGTGCTGGGATTAAAGATGTGCATCACCTTGCCTGGCAAGACAAGGATGTTCAATTCACCCAATATAAGCCTATATTCTTTACCTATAGATCCCAGAGTACAGCTTTATTCCATGACACCAACCTTTGAAATAATTCTGGAAAATTTTCTCAAGCCTAGCAATATATTTGGATGTGTAAATACATAAAAATCAATATATATCTAATGATACACTAAAATTGTTTTTTTTTTATTGTTTTCCAATCCATGTAGAAGCACACAACAAATGCTACTGAATCTCTGCCTCTAAACTAAGGGGTACAGAGGAATGAATTACACTGAAGACAGTGAACCAAGCCACATTGTCCTACAGTAATAGGCTGATGAGGTGCTCAGTACTTCTTTGTATAAGAGTATTTGAAGGTTAGATGAACATTCAGGCAAATCTGTAAAAAAAAAAAAAAAAAAAAAAAGCAAGTGAAGAAAATACAGAGAGCTGACTAGCAGTCCTCAGCTTCCAAAGAGGGAGACAGTGGAACACAGAACCAACACTTTCAAAGCCTTTAGCTATCAGTTAGCCACTCAGTACAAATATACAAAATTTTATTGCTTGAAAGTTAGTTTTCTTTTAAAAACTTAGTTCTCAGATGGGTGGTGGTGGTGCACACCTTTAATAACAAGACTAGGGAGGCAGAGGCAGGTAGATCTCTGTGAGTTTGAGGCTAGCCTGATCTACAAGAGCTAGTTCCAGGACAGGCTTCAAAGCTACGGAGAAACCCTGTCTCAAAAAACAAAAACAAACAAAAACCCATACTCTCCTCAGCCCATTCACACAATCTATTTTGCATGTATGTGCATGTATGATTTTTCTCCCTAGTGCTGGGAACCAAACTCAAGCCTTTGTGCTTGTGAGACAAGTATTTGACTACTGAGCTAAATAAATCCTCAACATTTTTGCTTTGTTTTAAAGAGGAAAATCAAAATTTTTTAATGAGCTTAAATTGTAATCTCTAATAGTTAAGACTGTTAGGTGGTCACGAAAACCTAACCAATATCTGACTTAATTTTCCTCTATGTTACTGCTAGCATAGCTCATTATCCAGCTCCACTTAACAAACCTTGACCTTCCGCATTACACCAAAGTATGGCTTCAAGTCTCTCTGACGGGGCATCCATGAACTAGCTCAACAGTTTCTTTCTCTTTATTAAAGCATGCTATCCACTCTAGTCATAATCCTCTTCTAAAACTGGAAATACAGGCATATCCATAGCATGGACACATCAAGCTTAAGAGTTATTCAAAATAGCTTTAGGGAGACACAGTCACATAGCATAAAGTTTCAGGGAGTATACTTTAAGAGGGCGGCAAAATTGTGCATAGATCTCCACTTTCTACTTGTACAATAATTTCATCACCACACCAGAAACCTCCTCATGGTTGTTAGCTATATGTCCCATTTCCCCTTCTTCTTAGCCCTTAGCAGTCACTAATCTTTCTATCCATATGGATTTACTGACTCTGGGATACTGCAAATAAGAAGAATCTACTAAATTATGTGGGCTTTTGTACTGGGGTTCCTTTACTTAGCGTTTTTGAAGTTCTTACACAGTGTGGCATGTATCAGTACTTTCTCTTAAGATTGCATGCTATTTTACTATATAGGTGTATTTCATCATAATGGACAACTTTATTTCTACAAATCACACCGTTAATATTATGAACATTCATGTACAGAAATTTTGTGGACATATTTTCAACCATGGGGTTTGTAAGGAGTAGAATTGAGCCATACACTGACTATGGTTTATAGTATCTCACTCATTTGTGCTGACCAATTTCTAGACCCCATTTCTTAGAAGAATGTTTGCTTTACCACTTCACTTCTAAATATTACAAGATTCTTGTAACCCTGAAAACCTGCTGGCAGCTCTACTACTTTGGAGGTGTACACTTCTAAGTTGCACATGGCTCTGCTTTACTCCCAACCAGTCTCATCTACTGGCCTTCTCCCAGTGATAGTCACTTCCTATTTCACACAAAATAACTGTTTTTAAAAGTTACTATCTACAACAGAATGTTTTGCATTCACTAAAATTACTACAAACTTGACCATCATGGAGGTGTTGTCCCAATTTATGATAAAACACCATGACTGAACCAACTTGGAGAGGAAAGGGTCTATTCATCTTACAGATGTAGTCCATCATCCCGGGAAGTCAGAGCAGGAACATGGAGGCAGGAACTGATGCAGAGGCCACGGAGGAATGTTGTTTACTGGCTTTCTCCTCCTCATGAATTACACAACTTGTTTTCTTATGTCCCAGGACCCCTATCTGCCCAAGGTGGCACAACCACACTAGGCTAGATCCTCTCACTTCTTTAACTAAGAAGACTGTATTACAGACTTACCTGTAGGCCAATAATTGAGGCACGTTCTAAATTTAAGATCCCCCTTTCCATAACTTGTGACAATTGACAATAAATTAGCCAGAACAGATAGACGCTCAAATGTACTGTCAGAGAAACAAAGTTATACTTCAGGTTATAACAGTAACATTCTCACATTGTTCTTTCCTTTAAGGGCACAGCTGTACTCTTGCAAACACAAAGCTCACCTTAACTCCTGCACTTCCATTGGGCATCTTCTGCAGTTCATAGGGAAGCCTGACTCTCTCCGTTTGCACAATGGGGTCATCAAATGATCGCCCATGAAGCTTTTTGAAGCCATGAATTGTATTTCTTACATTTGTAACTATCTGTTGGCAATAGACATGTGAATTTATCAATTAGTTAATGAGGCAAAATAAGGTAATAATCTAATACTTAAAACCACCAAATTCCTATTCTCGTATACTCAAGTTCAGAATTTTACTTTATTCATTCTCTTGTGTCCAATTAGAAAGTTATAGTTGAGCATGCATGTATCTTAAGTGTTATCTTTGCAGTCTCTTTTTTTCCTAGAAATTAGTGAAAGAGACAGTATAAAACCTGAAACTTTTCAAACAATATGGTGAAAATCTATTGACAAATCATCTCTGTTTTCAGTACTTTGAAAAAATTTTAGGTGTATGGGTATTGTGCCTACATGTATGTCTGTACACTACTTGGATGTCTGGTGCCTCATAAGGCCAGAAGAAGGCATCAAATCTCTGGAGCTGGAAGTACAGCTCCATATGAAGCACCATATGGGTGCTGGAACAAAACCTGTGTCCTCTGGAACAGAGGAGCAGCCAGTATTCTTAACCACTGTGCCATCTTTCCAGCCCATTCTCAGCACTTTCTATGCAGTAAATTATTTTGTTTGATGTTGTGTTTTCCTTTCACTTACAAATACTTTATTTTGAATTATGTGCATGTAGGGGGTGTGGGTGCCTATGAGCACAGGGCTCTTAGAGGCCAGAAGAGGAACTCTGATCTCCTGGAGGTGGAGTTACTGGTAGTGCTGGGAAGCTGACTCTGGTCCTCTGCAAGAGCAGTGTGTGCTCTTAGCTCCTGAGACATTTCTCCAAACCTTTCCCCATTTTTTATGTTTTTATTTAAATTGTTTTCAAATCATTTATCTTCCTCTCTTCTCAGTGGCTGTTTTCTTGAGAGATGTCTTATATACTGCTCCCATTGATAAGAATCACCCCTAGATCAGTATTTAAAATCCCTCCCATGAGGCATAGTGCTAAGCAACAGTCTTAACTGTAAATGACTAGTATTTTGACAAGCTAATGTTTTGTTCAAACTATATACTGCTACTTAGATGCAGTATCTGCTTTCTTAGTGACCTTCAAAGGGATCTGGAACTTCCCTCATGGGATGAATGCATAGGGGTGCTCAGGCAATTTAACTCATGGGAGATTAATAATAGTACAGACTGCTTTAAATAAAGGTTATTTCTGCTAATCTTACAGCACTCAAAATATGATGGTGCTTGAAATATGGCACAGAGGCTGAGAGACCTTGTTGCTCAGTCACGAAGACCTGAGTTTGGATCCCAGCCCTGACATCAGGTGGCAGGCAAGGCGTGCGACTCCAGCTCCAAAGCACCTGCCTCTCTGCTGGCCTCGTGTGCCTGCCCCACACCTCTTCATGCACAAACAGACAGATACACACACACAGAAAAAGTAACTCTTAAAAACACCAAAATGTGAGGTTTAAAATTAATAAAGGAGCTATTTTAGCAATAATTAACTTTTATATACAATATGAATGTAGAAAACATAAAACACTTTCACATATAAAGCAGAATTAAATGACATTCTTTCAAATTTTTGAGCAAAAGTTTTTAAATAAATGAGTAAATAATTCCCACAAAGTCACGAGGAAATAATGGCACATTAAATTGCTGATTTTTCTGAAACAGGATATCACGTAGATCAGGCTTTAAACTCACTTGAGATAAGCCTTGAATTCCTGATCAGGGTAACTCAGCCTCCTTAGTGCTAGGTTTACCGACATGAGAACAGGAAGAAAAGACCCAGCTATACATAAAATATATGAAATAACTAAGGGCTTTGGTTTAGGAAATTAAGGAAAATAAAGGAAAAGTAAAACAATATAAAGCCAACAAGCTAGTGGGCAAACAGGCAAATTTTAATATTCTATTCATAGCATTTCAGAAGTCTAGAGATATACTTAAATTTCATGATCCACATTAAGCCACGCTGGAAATTTTCTCCTTTGCTTCGCCCACCTTCTTTTACTAAGAACATTGATTACTAGTCACGGAAATATTCAGAAGACCACCCCTTAGAGAAGTGACCATAGTAGGACATCCAATTTTACAATTCTTAAAGAAATAAAATAAAAAATTATTCTAAAACTTAAAGCAAATTTATTTCTCCTCCTCCACCTTCTACACCCCACCCTGCATTTTCTTTGCTTTGTTTTGGAAACAGTATCTCATGCAGTTTATGCTGGCCTTTAACTCTTAATCATACTGCCTCAAGAGCTGGGATTATAGTGATGAGCCACCACACCCAGCAAAGTGTGTCTGACACAATAAAAGGTGTAGACTCTAATTCTCAACTATGTGCTATGGTAATCAACCATCATGTAGTTAACTTTCTCGCAGAGTCAAAACAGCCACACTAGCAACATACCTGGCTCTTAGCTGCATTTCCAATGGCTCGAGTTCTGGATCCCAAAGATATACAGGCCCTGAATAAGATTAAAACAAGAGTTCCGCTGTTTATCTGGTACACTGTTTATATGGTTCTCTTTATACAAAAGTAAATTTAAAATAGTGAAAACGATCATTATTTTAAAATCAGGTAGTAGAAATAAAACTTTACATATTTCTAAACTTTATAATAACAGAATAGTGATAAAAATTTTAGAATTTAAAAATCTGTGTTAATAATTGACAATACGATATTTGAAAAACTGTTTTTCAAATTCTAATGGCCTGAGTCCTATTCAAAAGTAACCATATTTAGTAAAGAGAGGCTGCTCAGATTTCCACTCTGGCTCTGTGAGTTACATAAGCATCATTTGCTTCAGTTTCCCATATGGTGAGAGTGCTGACAACACCGGCTCAGGTTATGTGAGGACCAGGAGAGAGAACGTAGGTGTTAAGAAATGCTTTCGACACCTGGCCCAATGTAGTTGGAGGTTGCTTGTTCATTTTCTGGCCACCCAGACTCGAAATAATCACACTGGAACTATATTAATTGCAACACTGTTGGCTTAAGTGTATTTCTAACTAGCTCTTATATCTTAAATTAACCCATTTTACTAATCTGTGTATCGCCAGTTGTTGTGGCCTACTGGTAAGGTTCTGTCCTGTGTCTGGAATCTGCCTCTTGCAGTGGCTACAAGGCTTCCCCTTGACTCCACATACCTTTTCCTCTATCTCTGCATGGAATTCCTGCCTTGCTCTATTCTGCATTGTCATAGGCCCAAGCAGCTTCTTTATTAACCAATGGTGATAAAACATATTCACAGGTTACAGATGGGAATCCCACATCAGCACAATAAAAATACAAATACTTGTTGCTATTTTTTTTTTTTTTTTGGTTTTTCGAGACAGGGCTTTGGAGCCTGTCCTGGTTCTTGTTCTGTAGACCAGGCTGGTCTCGAACTCACAGAGATCCGCCTGCCTCTGCCTCCCGAGTGCTGGGATTAAAGGAGTGCGCCACCATCGCCCGGCACTTGTTGCTATTTTAATCACTACATTTTACATGTCACATAAAGACTAACATTTTTTATCATGTGATTGAAGAAAATATTTCCAGGTTTAAGTTTTAACTACAAGAAACTATTCAATCAACAAACACTGTACATACATAAGCTACTTTCTATCCTTGAATAATTTAAAATTTGTTGAAAAATTCAACAGAACACATACCATTATGAAAAAGAACAATTACCTCCATATAATAGTCTAGAAAAAATTTCTTTTTAAAATTAATTTATATATTTTTTTAAAAAATTCTTTTCTCATTTTACATACCAATCCCAGTTCTCACTCCCTCCCTCCTTCCACTTCCCCTACCTTCCATCCACCCCACCTGCTATCCACTCCTCAGAGAGGGTAAGGCTTCCCAAGGGAGCCAACATAAGCCTGGCACATCACAGGAAAAGCAACTTCTAAATTAAGATTTGAAAAGAGATAAAAGCATTTAATTTATAGCTGTCTTGTGCAAACTGATGTTCCAGGCCATTAGAATTTAAAAACAGTTTTGGCACCAATACCATATTGTCACAGGTGCTCAAGTTAGATATGGTTTCCCTATAAAGGTTCATATGCTAAAAACCTGATCCCAAATATAATGACACCGAGATGGCAGACCTCTGAGATGCAGTACCTAGGAGCCAGATAATGGGGCACCAAACTCAGAAAATCAGTGCCCATTTTACAGAAGCATGTCAGGCCCCCTCCACATACAGCATGTCCCCTTTGTGACACAGCCAGAGGCCCTTGCCAGAACACCAGCACTGGGCAGGCTCTGTCCTTCAGCCACTAGGATCTGGAGCCAAGTAATTTCTTTAGAAGTTCCTAGGTTGACACTTTTCCCTGACAGTCCCATACAAACAGCATTCCTGATCCTCCCAACCTAAAATCTCCTAGCATCTAAAAACCCATTTCCTCCATAGTATAATTACCATCTAATACAATTTATTCTCCAGCTGAATCTCTAGACCAAATGTGAAATCTGTAAGGGAACGAGGCATTGTCCTCATTGCACCATTCAATGTGGCAGCCAATGTTCACATGTGGGAGATAAAATTTAAATTAAAACAACAAAATTCTGTGCCTCAAAACTAGTCACATTTCAGGTTAGTACACTCGCATGTAGCTAGTAGACATAAAAATTATACAGAGAACAAATATATATAAAGTTCTACTGTGCTGCCTGCCTGGTGAACAGGAAGGACACTTTCTGAAAGACCAGGAATATGGATCCTAAGGGTAATTAGGAAGAATACAACTTGATTAGTTTCATAGTTGGGTTTGATTAAGATAGTATCCAGGTCAGACTATATAGGGCCTCAACAACCCAATTATAAATTGAAATGTTTGCATCCAGTAATCAAATTCATTAAGTTTCCGAGTAATGGAGAGAACGATGTATGGTGATGGATAATATGAAACAAAGGTTGTATCTCAGAGCATGGCTTGCTAAGTGCTGACCTATCACACTGAGGCCCTCTGGTCTTTGAATTCAGCCATCTCTACATCTGGCTGCTCCTCTCAATTTTTCCACTTAAGCTTTAAAAATATCCCTACTTTTTCTTTTCCCTTCCTAGGCTAGATCACAGCATTCTTGGCCTTCTGTGGCCACACAACGGAAAGCAAGCAAGAGTCCATCTCCACTTCCTTGGAGAGCCGTTATGACTCTCTTCTCATGTTGCCACTTTGGCTAAGCAATGTGTTTGTTTCAACTACAGTGTCAGGGTGTCCAGAAAGCAGAGTTTCTCAACCATGGCAATCCTGATATTCCGGGCCAGATGCTCCTTCTGTTGAGTGAATGGGGCTGTGGTGTGCACTGTGCCAGTTGAGTCCGCTGGCCTCTTCCCACAAGATGCTAACAGAACCCTTTCTGCTCCCGCTCTCAACGGTGACAACCACAGCTGGGCAAAGTAACTTCTATCTGAGAACTGCTGCCTTGGCACAGATCTCAAGAAGTTTCTGTAAAACATGATTCTATAGATGCTAAACTAACTTGGGAAAACATTGCTTTCTTAAGAGACTTTCAGTGCTTATTAGTAAAGGGACTTGAGAAGCTCTTAAGAGAAGAGAAGCCCAAATACTGCTTAACTATCTGGGGAAAATGCTACGGTAGAAGACAAAGAGGGAGGAATCATTCTCAGAATGGCATATTGATGCTATAGGCTCTCAAACATGTTTTTTAGAAAAATAAACTTTAGACATATATAGTTTAATGACAACAAAGAACTTCCAATCTTTTATTATGGACAAAAGGATTAAATAGTTTAACAAATGGAAAAATAATGTAAGTTTTTAATATACTTATTAAACATAAATTGAAAGTTAAAATAGCTTATAACTTGAGGCCATTAACAGAAACCACACAGACAAATACTTAAGCTGATCAGGTATTAGACATAGCAATGCATGCCTTTCATCTCAGCATTTGGGAGGCTGAAGCAGGAGGATCAAGTCCAAGATCACTTCGGGCTACTTACTAAAAATCTTATCTCAAAAAATAAAAGCAGAAACTGATCAGTGATTGTAGATACATAGTATTAGATTATTAGGCAGAATATTTTAGGATATAGTCTTAATTAAAATTCACCTAGTCAAAACACAAACATAAATTCACAATTTTAAGGTTCTTTAAATTGTGAATACCTGGCTAGAAAACTTGTAAACTATCATCTGCAATATACCTTTATAAATGAAATTCTACCAGATCTCAGTGATGATCATTAAGTTTTATAATGCTCATAGACTAAAAAGACTACCAACGGCATGGAAACATCATAAATTCATACCACTTATTTGTATTATGTAATGTCAGATTCCTTACCTATAAGATCAACGTAATGACTGGAGAATCATTTTATTTTGTCTTGTATTAAAACTTACAGTTTTAAGAACAGTCTTAGGTTTGGCTATTTTCTAATTTGTACCATCAAACCTTATAGACCCCTAAACAAACTTAATTAAAAAAAACAAAGCAGCAAATCTAGTCATTGGATTTTTTTAGAAGCAAAATAACTATACTAGCTTATCATTCAGTAAATGTGAATTATCAAAAACAAAACAAAACAAATCCAAAACCCAACCCCAACCCCGCAAAGTAAAAAGAAACAAAAAGGTAGTTATTGTAACATTATTTGCAAAAATAAAATATAAACACATGAAGGTAGAACGTGGGATGAACTAATAAAATGATTATAAAAACACTAAAACTGATGCTAACTGATGGTACAGAAATACTTTACAGAGAAGTTAGTGAACAGAACAACAATCTATTTTCCCCTTTCTATCTTAAAAACAAATAGAACCGTCTAGAAGTTTTATTTCTGGATAGAATTCTAATTTTTAATTTTATCTTTTCATGTACCTATATTTCTAAGCTTAAGAATAACGTTTTTCTCATAATACACTTAATAAATGAATAAACCCTGAGTAAATTATTGGTCCTGGGATTAAGACGGCTACCTAACTTATATCCACATTTGATTATATAAACATCTAGAATTTCAACAGAGAGGTGATGGTCAATCTTGAAAAAAAGGAGGCCTAAAGCATTCCAGACTACATCTGGAAAGTAATCATAGTCTTTTGCATTCTTGTTTGCATACTGACATATTCTTAAACAACTCCTGGATCGTAGTAACCTCAGCATTTAAAGATGGTTTAACAGTGATCGTGGCTAACGTTAGTTTGCTTTAAAATTAAGTCTGGATCATTTCCTTTCCTTAAAAGTACAGGAACAGAATTTGCCTCATAAAATTACAGGCTACAGGAGCCCACAAGAAGAGTTTTTCACAAGCAAGTGTTAGTTGTGTCCGTTGCCAATAAACTTCCCACGTTTCCATGACATAACGCTACAAAGTCTTTCATCAAGTTCATAATGGAAGCACTCCACAGTCCTGTTTATACAGGAGAGTCGCCTCTGACTCACCACCCATTCACTCTGTAGAAACACACTTTAGGTCGTAGCCTCTGACCCCAGCAATGTCTAATCGACAGGATTATTAACATGCTCGACCCAGATTCCCACTGCCCAGGCTCTCCCAGCGAACGCACCATTAACCTAACCCCATCGGAAACCGGTCAGATGGTCTCAAATTCTCAAGGACAACACCTCATCTCCCCTAGAAACAGGCGGACTGCCGAAGAAATACAACAAATGCGTCTAGGGTTAGGATAACTGCCATTCATTTTCTGAGCGTGCAGAGCGAGGGGTCACTTTTCTGGGAAAGCTGTCGCTCAGGGAGCTGGGGGGAGGGGGGAGGGACACGCAGAGCTAGCACCGGATCATCCCAGGCCGGGGCGCGCAGGCCAGCGGGGTCCTTCCTTCCTGCCCGGGACGCCGTGGGGCTCTAGCGGGTTCAAGGGCGCCTGCGGGGGCGAGCGAGGCGGCCCACGGTCGTCCCCCTCCTCCCCCCGGCTGCCGATGCGGCACCTGTCCCGGACCCCACCCGAGCCCGGGGGGCGGGCGGCACTTACGGCGTGCACCTGTCGCTGTACTCGTTGGCGATGGTCTCGATGCCGCCGCTCCTCGCCACCGCGACGTAGCAGTTGAGGAAGCCGAGGTCAATGCCCACCACCGACATCCCGCCTCCGGGTCGGGCTGCGGGGACCGCGTCCCGCTGCGGGCCGCTACCGCGGGCGCTGCGACTCCTGAGAGAAGCAAAGGAGAGGCCCCGCTCTCCGTCAGTTAGAGAATCTAGGGCAGGGGCGTCGGAACTGCGGAGGTGGAGCCGCCCGCCTGCGCCGCGCCGCCTCCGCCCGGGCCCGCCGCCTCCTCGCCACTGCGGTTCGCCGCCCCCAACCGGCAGTTACTGCGCTCTGCGCCTGCGCGCTCGGCCCCGGGAGGCGCGAGCCACCGGTCGGCTGCGGCTCGGCGGCCTCGCCCTCGGCCGCTCTCGTCAGCGCTCGGCAACGGCTCGCTGCGCAGCACCGGGTTCGAGAAGGAGCTGGGAAAGGGGGAGGCCGCGGAGCCGCGGAGAGGGGCGGGGCGGGCGGTCGCGCGATGCCAGGCGAGGCCAAGCGGTCTCCGGGCAACCGGGGGGGGGGCGAGGGCGGCGGCCAGAGGACGCGGCTCTCCGGAGCGCCGCTCTCAGCACGGCCGCCCGGCTCGCCACGGCGTCGCAATCCTTAGCACCGTCCGCCCGCCCCCATCTTCCCGCGGTCCCCGAGAGCCGCGCATGCTCGCTCACCTGCCGGCCTCGTCGCCCCGAGGGGCCCAAGTGCGGCTCGCCCTGAGGCGCCTCCGGCCCGCCTCCCTGTGAGGTGGAGCCCATTGTGCGGTGCTCCGGCCACGCCCGCCTCCCAGCCACCCCGCTGCGCCCGGCCCTGGCCTCTGCCTTTGAGTGGCATCGCCATGAAAGCCCTTCTTCTAGGCGTTGACCTGTTGCCCAGTGAGCTGCAGAAAAGAGGCTGCCGTGGGCCGCGTGCTGCCTGTGCGCTTGGACAAGTTTTGCACTTACGAAGGCTGCTCCTTTCCGTGCACATTCCAGCGCGAACTCCGTTCTTTCTCCTCTAGCTCCTTTTTGGTGTCCTCTTCTTTAGGGTCCAGTTCTTCATGCTTCTGCTCACCCTTCTTCTCCAGTTCCTCGTGTAAGCCCTGTTGTATCTCCTCCAAGTTTTCGTGTGCCTCCTGGTCTACCCCGGCAGCAGGCGCGGAGTTTTTATCCGCATGTTGAGGACTCTCAGAGTCCCTGTTTGTGCCCCTTCTTAAGTTACACAGACGTTTCACTATTAGCACCGCGGTCACGGCAACAGCAGCAAGTGTGGCAATAGCTTTTGCTGTTGTTACTACAATGAATGCGAAGTACATTTCAGGAACGACACCAAGTCAATTGGAAGGTCACTTTTGCCTCAACTGCAGTGTCTTTAAAGAACCTTTCTCGTCCAGAGTTTGCAGGAGGCATGCTTAGTCCCACTCAACACTTCCCTAGGAGACCTCGCGACTTGGCTTCCCAGCCAACTGTGCGCGCACAGAGCAGGGATTGGGTACATCGGCCCTTCAGAACTCTGAGTCGCAGTGGCTTCCACTACTTCGTTGCCTCATTATTATCCTCAGGGATGATGATCTATCACTTGCTAGATTTGTTCCTGGATAACCTTGAAACTCTCCTAGGATCACAAATTCCATTTTGTATCTGTGATGTCTTTGGAACCTCAGGTGTTAAATTTTTTTTTCTCTTTAAAACAACAAAACCCTTAAAATATTAAAAAGAAATCATTGATGCCAGAAACAAAGAGTTCACACTCTTTATAGCTAACAGGAGGAAATGAGTACTTAGAAGTTAAAACAGGAAAAGTTTTTAAAGTTTTAGTTTTTAGGAAATGTTTTATATGGATTTAGGTTGTAATCCCAGGCATACATAACTTGTGCTGTCTCTAAGACCTTACTATCTGGTTGACCCACCTATACTTCCTGCCTGGCCAATCACCTTTTACTTAAAACATGATTGACAGAATACAGACAATTCTCCTGCACCAAGACTCTAACATCCTCCTATTCCCGAGATAAATCAGCTATCCAAAGATGATTGATTGTTTTCAGATATGCCACATTTGACTTGATTATGTAGACCATTTCCATCTAAATTCACAATTGAAACTGACTGTTTTGCTTCCTTTATTCTTCTTAAGATAAGACTAGTTTTCTTAGTTTTTTAAAAAATTTATAAGACACAATGACCAAAGCAACTCACAGAAGAGTTTATTTGGGACTTCCATTTCAGAGCATTAGTGCCCATGATTGTCATGGTGGGGAGCATGACGAAAGGCAGGCAGGCAGGCAGGCAGGCACTGAAGCAGCAGCTGAAAGCATACATCTTGAGCCACAAGAGGAAGACACAGAACGCTAACTAGAAATGGTGTGGGCTTTTGAAACTTCAGAGCCAACTCTAGTGACACATCTCCTCCAACAGTTCCAACAACTGGGAACCAAGCATCAAATGCAACGAGCCTGCGGGGCCGCTCTCGCTCACACTCCACAGTAGCTTTGGAGAATCAGAAGGGATTCCTCTTTTCCGCTGGCAAAGATTAATGACCACCAGTCAGCACATTATTTTGGTGACTACAATTTACTCGTGGTTTTTACTATTTTGAGTCAGCAGTCATATTTTTATTGAAAATTGCTATTTTATCTATCTACACTTTTGAATTGGCATACATTGATTTATTCAGGTCAAATCTCCTTAGCATTTTTATCTTTTTCCATTCTTAATTTTGCCTATGTCATTTCCTTGGTTCGTATCACTATTATTAAAAGAATCAGCTTTTGGTTTTTCTGGCCTTTATGTTTATGTCTTCATTTTGTTGTTGTTGTAGCTGCTCTTTACTGTTTCTTTTTGTTCTTGCCAATTGGGGATTGAACCCAAGATCTCACGCATGCTCAGAAGCATTCTGCAACTGAGCTATTGCCTCAGCCGGGTCTCCCCTTTCTAATCCCTACAGCTAAACATCTGCTTCACTAATGTGCTGGTTGGTCTCATGCCAATTCGACACAGCTAGAGTCATTTGAAAAGATGGGATCTCAATTAAGAAAATGCTCCCACCAGACTGGCCTGTGGTACATTTTTCAGTGATTGATGTGAAACCGCCCAGCCCATTGTGCATGGTGACACCCCTGGGCAGGTGATCCTGGGGTGTAAAAGAAAGTAGAATGAACAAGCCTTGAAGAACATGGCAATAAGCAGCACCCCTCCATGGCCTCTTCATCAGCTCCTGCCTCCAGGTTCCATCCTTGACTTCCTTTCATAATGGACTGAGATGTGTGACGTCTTTTCATAACAGACTGAAATGTGGAAGTGTAAGCAAAATAAACACTTTCCTTCCCAAGTTGCTTTTGGTCATGGTGTTTTATCATAGCAATAGAAACCCTAAGACAATGTTCAATGTCTTATAATTCATGTATATGAAGCCTTAAGAAAATTCCTTCTAAATATTATTTTAGCTATAATCCTACCCAAATTTTCAAACATTGAAACAGAAGAGTGAAAAATGAAGATTAAAAATACCTTATTGCTAGTAACGTTAATGTCTGATATATTTGTGGATTGGTGATTATTGAACCCCAGATATAAGGAAATTTACCTACCTAAGCATAGTGTAATTGACATCACATTCAAGCCTCCTACCATAAAACTTAGATTAGAAGGAAGAGTGGAATGTATGTAGACTCACAAGTGAACTAAAAAGGGGAACAAATTATCCCCAAATTCACAAAAGTCAGCATTTGCCTTTCAAAGCCAGTAAGCACTCAGCCAGGTTTATGATTTGATATCTCACCACTTCTTACACACCATCCCTCGGTTCAGGTTAGTAAATCTTTCAGCAAAGGCCTCTGAATGACGAAACATTTAAAAAAATATTCTCTTAAAACAATGAGAGTCCTAATTTAGCTGGATATAACTTTTAGGAGGTACTGGTGATTTTAACCCAGGACCCCATGCATGCCGAGCACATACTTTACCACTGAGTTACATTCCCAGCCCCTAGAATTAATTGACAGTGTTTCCCCCTCTTTGGAGATCCAATTATCAAGGAATCTAAATATTAATCATTTTAAAGTTTTTAGTTGGTCTGTTTTTCCTGTTTTGGCATTTCATTAATTATGAGTCTGTGGATTTTATTTATTCAATGTATATTTTGTTAACCTTTAATGCTTTTCAGTTTTAATTTTTTCTTTGAAATAATGATGGGAGCACTGGAATAACAACAGCTCAGAAGCCAAGAGTGATTGCTGCTCTTCCAGAGGCCCCGGGATGGGAAGCTCAGAAGCCAAGAGTGATTGATTGCTGCTCTTCCAGAGGCCCCGGGATGGGAAGCTCAGAAGCCAAGAGTGATTGCTGCTCTTCCAGAGGCCCCGGGATGGGTTCCCAGCAACCACGTCGGTTTGCTCATAACCAGCTGTAATTCTACTTCCAGTGTGCACACGACTCATGTAGGCACACACAAATACATAACATAATATTATAAAAAGAATGACTTTCATCACGACATTTTTGTACACAGGTATCATTGTACTTGGTGCAATTTCACCCTTCAAGGTGGTTGAGAATCTTGAGAAGTATAAACCACTGTTCCTTTTGTTGTTGCCTCTCACTCCTTCCTATTTCTTTTGGATTAAATAGAATCCACGGAGTCTCTTCATTCAAGCCTCAGCAATTCTTTAAGCATCTTTTGACACCTGATTTTAACTCCAGTTTACCACCTCCACCTTTACAGACTTGCTTGTATCTTAATACTGCCTCCTTTTTATTAAAAACACAACTGATCTAGTAATTTTCAATATAAATATTCAGTCTATTAGAGTACCCTATTACATTTTAAGGCCGAGGTGCAAATTCGTTTTGTTGCATTCACCAACTCTGCCACATGATTTTGTTCCCCAATGTTATAACCATAAATGTCTCTCACTGGAGCCTCTTTTATCTGTAGGGTTTTCTCAACCAAAGTTGTATTTCTTTGTGACAAACAGAACAAATGCAGATTCCTACAAACAACAGGGACCACATGAGGCACATTCAAATTTGCTAAGACACTAGAGAAGTTTTCCTCCAAAAACAATGGCTAGGTGTCTCTCAGAAACTATACAGTAACCAAGCAAACCAATTTCTTCTTAGTGGTTGTGAAACAGGAAAGAAAGAGGCAAGAGATGTTTAACGCATTATTTTTAATTGTTTTTATGGAGTGATACATTTTTCTCCACTCACCTCCCTCCCCTCTCCCCTTTTACCGTCTCCCATGACCACCACGCTCCCAGTTTAGATCTTTAGATCTCAGGAGATCTTGTCTTTTACTCCTTCCTATGTTGATCCATATAGATCTCTTTTAGGGTCCTCTTTGTTGTCTAGGTTATCTGGGGTTGTGAAATGTAGGTTTGTTTTTTTTTTCTTCGCTTTATGTCTTGAAGCCACTTATGAGTGAGTACATAATGTATTTGTCTTTCTGGGTCTGGGTTAACTCAGGATGTATTTTTCTAGTTCCATCCATTTGCCTGCAAATTTCAAGATGTCATTTTTTACCACTGTGTAGTACTCCATTGTGTACATATACTACATTTTCTTTAGCCATTCTAAATGGTCGAGGGGCTTTTAGGCTGTTTCTAGGTTCTGGCTATTCCGAATAATGCTACTATGAACATAGTTGAGCACATGTCCTTGTGGTATGATTGAGCATCCTTTGGGTATATAACCAACAACAGTATTGCTGAGTCTTGAGGTAGATTGTTTCCTAATTTTTTGAGAAATTGCCATAATGATTTCCAAAGTCTCTGTACCATCTTGCACCCCCACCAGTCATGAAGAAGTGTTCCCTTTACCACACCTCCTCTCCAGCATAAGCGGTCATCAGTGTTTTTGATCTTGGCCATTCTGATAGGTGTAGATTAGAATCTCAGAGTTGTGGTGATTTGCATTTCCCTGATGGCTAAGGATGTTGAGCATTTTCTTAAGTGTCTTTCAGCCATTTGAGATTCATCTGTTGAGAGTTCTCTGTCTAGGTGTCTACCTATTTCTTTCTTTTTTTTTTATTGGAAGAACTCAAGAGACTTGACATCAAAAGAAAGAATGCAACATTTAAAGATAATACCTGACTACAGCTGGCTAGTGATGTTACCCTAGCTGTCTCATTAGACACACTTAAAACTCACATGATTTATTTCAGATGTAAAATGCTAGGTTAATATTTTTCACAGATTCTCTAAGTTCATTCTTGGAAAAAACTCCCCATCGTTTTATTACTAATGAATGAGTTCAGAAACCATGTTTGAATATTAACCCTATAGTGTAAGGATTTCTGCATCCAGAGAACATTAAGAAGTGCTAATTTTGGCACCAAAACTTAGCTATGCATCATTGTCTATTAGACACCAAATCATCCCAAGTAGTATTTTTCCATGTGAATAGAAAAACAGAACAAATCATAATTCTAATAAAAGCTCCTTTCAAAAATCCAGTCTGACTTTCATTTTCTTCAATCAAGGCTTCCATTTAGACTTTTGTTAATGATAAATAAAAACAGAACTTACAAAGTAAAACACATCACTGTTCTTTACTGTGTGTATTAAATGCCCTATTGTCAACAAGTCAAACATTTCAAACCAGAGTTTCAAATGCCAAGGATTATTACTATGCCACTCTTCAGTAACTTCACTCAAATAAGCCCTGCCAATGCAGTGGCAAAAAAGGGGAAAACAACAACAAAACAAAACAAACAAACAAAAAAAACCCCAAACCAAAGGCAAATGTATTGCATTGTAAGGACTTAAAAGACATACCCCAATTTCTGCCCTTCTCACTGGCACTGACTTCAATAACCCAGGTCTGCCACGTCTCACTTTAACAAGAAGCCTATTGAGAATACACACACACACACACACTCTCTCTCTCTCTCTCTCTCTCTCTCTGTCTCTCTCTGTCTCTCTCTCTCTCTGTCTCTCTCTCTGTCTCTCTCTCTGTCTCTCTCTCTGTCTCTCTCTGACAAGATTAAATACTTCCTGGCTTATCAGTTTTCTTCTAATACAAACAGAAGTAGCCATTGTCTTCCATTTAAATAACTATCCTGTTTTGAGTGTTTAAGGAATTGAAAGGTGGCCCTTAGGATGGCCTGTAGCAACATCTTTAAACTTTAACTCTTCTTGCTTCATCACACTGATTTGATATTTGTCATAAGAGACATTTAATGTGCAAACTGGACAAATAAATGTGGAGGAAGGGGCTTCTTTTTTTCTTACATTATCATTTTTTTTAAAAAATAATTTAAGTTTTTTTTTTCATTTTATATAGCAACTACAGTTCTCCTTACCTCTCCTCCTCTCACTCTCCCCACTTTCCCCCTACCTAACCCCCTCAGAAAGGTAAGGCCTCCTCTGGAGAGTCAACAAAGTCTGGCATATCAAGTTGGGCAGGACCAACCCCTTCCCACTGCATCATGGCTGAGCAAGTTATCCCTCCGTAGGGAATGGGTTCCAAAAAGCCTGTTCATGCACTGGGGATAAATCCTGGTGCCACTGCCAGTGTCCCCAGTGGCCTCAAAACTGCCCAAGCAACAGAACTGTCACCTACATTCAGAGGGCCAAGCCTATGCAGGTTTCCCAGCTATCAGTCCAGAGTCACTGAACTCATGTCAGCTGACGCTGTGGTTTTCCTCATCATGATCTTGACCCCTTTGCGCATATAACGGGAGGAAGGGACTTTTCTTGGAATAATGTGTCCAGTCAATTCAATTCTTTATAGTATCTTCCCACTCAGATGAAATTGATCTTAACAAAGCACAAAGTAGCTCATAACTTTTCAGTTGAGTATGAAGTGAGCATGTTTACCCTGTGAAAGCCCTGTGCGGATGTTAGCAGTATTTATAGCTACACCCACCCCTTATATCTGTACCTGTACAGTGGCATCACTGGTCAGGGGGTTCTTGAGTTACTAATAACAAGGGACATCTGTATAGTGCTCCACTCACTTTGCTCAAGGTTACAGAATTCCACTGTATTAACCAGGCCTTGCACTCCTCAATCGGTTCCCCAGACTGTCTCCATCACCCAGACACTGCACTACACCCAAAGGATTATATCTGTATACAGTTTGCTCTGGGTGGACAAGCATTATCTCCAAGTATTACCTCCAACCAAAGTCATGGGAACTCTGGAAATTCCCTATCTATGAAATATATTAACAAGTGTGCCTAGCTATTACGACCAACCTTTTTCAACAACTGGGAGTGGGGTGGCTGTTCTGGGTGTTGGCTACAGCTGGAACTAACTACAACTCAAGGAGCCGGGTACGCATGTGAGAGTTAAGCCATTGGCAGCGGGAAGGACTGCCATTAATACAGACCTTTTGAGATGGTGTGGTCTGGGCCACACATGAAAGAAGGAAGTCCTTTGTTCTTTGTCTGCTTGCCCTCGATCTGGC
>NC_022009.1:93546248-93550594 GCF_000317375.1 Microtus ochrogaster | reverse complement strand
TATATATTCAATCAGTTCTTTTCCTCTAGAGAATCCTAATATAGGAAGTCTCACAAACACATATAGTTAGCAAAATTTCTCTGGAATATAGCAGGCAACATCCATTCTGGGTAACAATTACCATCAGCTGGTTTTGCCTAGTTCTTGTTCAGCTCTCCATTGCTGCACACCATCTTTCATTAGTTCCTTACCGTCTTCAGCCGGTGAGCGTAGGACTACTCCAGCAGATCGAGCCTGCATCTGCGACAGCACTGCCCCATGCTAGCACGGCCACTGACATGGAGTAAATCGGCTGCTTTTCCACAGGGCATTTCATTGGGTAATAAAAAACTCAAATTTTCTTCATCTTCAGACACCCAGCATTATATGGGGATGATTTTTCTTTAAAATTACGCTGGGAAATACACCGAGGGAAACTTAACCCACAGAAGGAAGGGTTGAAACAAAGTGATTTTCTAAGGTGTGAAGACAGGTGGTTGAAGGGAAGGTGGAAGGTTTCCAACTATAATCCCAGACCTACCAGGCCCCAAATTATATAGTCAAGTCCTTACACGCTATAGATTTGTATTTCGAGTCTGGGTCTCAATCTGTACCCCAGGTGGGTGCTCAACCTGTGATTCTCCTGCCGCACCTTCATATGTGCTATGATTTCATGTGTGCCTGGCTTAGATAGAAATACCATCTCTATTGTTAATATATCGTAATCTGGTTCCCCTCTGAAGAGAAAAATCATCTCTAGAGCTTGGATGGCTCAGCCCAAGGGAAAGCACCTCCAGGTGATGGAGGGAGACAGGACTCAGGTGGGAGGACAGATGTGTGAAGGCTCCATCAGGGGTGGGCAGAACTGCTTGCTTACCTGCTAGCACAGCTCTGCTGGTGCAGGAGGTGGAGAAGCTGCATCCAGCTGCTCTGAATGACTCATGTCCAGGCATGTGAAGGAGACAACAGCCTGCCCCTCTGCAGTATTTATATTCCAAGTCATGAAAGCATGGCAGACAGGTTTTCGTTTCTTCTTGTTGGACAACAGTTTCCGAACTTAGCACTTTTTTTTTAAATTTAATTTGGAGTTTCTGCACCATGCAATGTGAACATATGTATGCTCTGGATGGTGGGTGCCACATGCTTGCATCCTTATCCTCCACTTTTTCCTTCTTAGTCAATGTAGTTCAGGCTATCCTTGAACTTGCGGCAATTCTGTCTCTGCCTAAACACTGGGATTCCAGATGTACTCCCAGTGTTCATAAGCATTCCTCAGCACTTTTCAGCTTTACTGGATAGTATCGGAGCTGGAAGGCACGAGGAGCTTCAATTTCACGTCCCCAGGTCAGCCAGAGCTGAAATCCTATTTTCATGTGGGTGTCAAAACTACCCTGGTGTTGGCACTAGTGTTTTTGAAACCTACAAGTGGCTGCAATGGTCACTTCTACTTATTTCCAAAGTCTTACATATCTTCCTCCTTCCTTTTACTAAGAACTTACCCTCAAGCCCCTTTGAATAATTTATCTGTGTTTATGGGAGATGGACAACCATGCCAGCAAAATCTGACATATTGGTGCTTCCAATATACACCTGAGAGTTGCATGACCCAGAATCTTTTTCAACTGGAGTAATGCTTTGATTTGCTATCTTGTCTCTACTCTCATCGTCCTCCCCCATCCCCACCAATTACAGAGCCTACCTGTCTTCCTATAGCACAGATTTGATTTTGGTAGTTTTTAAATAGTGGTTGTCCATTGCCTGAACATTCAGCTCTGTAAATCAGAGTCCTTCATTGCTTGATTCCCGTGGGGTTTGGATGTGTCCCCTCCAAGGTGTCCTGAGTCGTGCCCTTAAGAGGTGACGAGGCCATGCGGGCTTCTGTCTCGTTAATGGAGTCAAGAGCTCTATAAACGAAGTGTCACATGGTTTAGAGGCTGCTCCTGCTTGCTCTGCAGGACACGGCGGCAGAAGTGCGGAGAACAAGCTCTTTATAAATTATTTGGTGTATTTTGTCCTCGCAGAACAAAGTGAACTCATCTCCTCTCACTCTCCTGACACAGTTTCTGCACCAGCTGTTTAATGTCCACTCTTCGGGCCACTTGGCATTGCCCGAATGTGAGCTGACCGTTTCAAGTTCCTGGGCCATTATCTCTTTTGAGCCCTGTGCCAACTTCCCATGTTTCAGACCAACACGGTGTAAGACTCAGTTTAAAGTCATCAGACCTCCCTTTGCTGTCTGCTAGCTGATTTTGTTTCTTTCCTTTGATAGCACTTGGTACCTTAATCTTTTCCGGTCTACCCACCATAAGAACTCCAGATTCTGACTGTTAGGTTATGAGTATGGAATGTATCTGGTTTTATATGCTTCATACTAGTGAAGTCTTAAGTATATGAGTTGTTTTGAAATAAATGGGAAATCTATCCTGTAATAACTGCTATAAAAAAGGATTTGCATAGAAGTTTAAAAAGCTTTCATATTCAAAAGACCAAAAATGAGGCAGGCGATGGTGGCACATGCCTTTAATACCAGGAGGCAGAGGCTGGTAGATTTCTGAGTTCCTGGACAGCCAGGGCTACAAAGAGAAACAGTCTAGAAACCAATAAATAAATTAAAAATGAACAAACTAAATGCCAAAAGACCAGAAATGGAGTGCCACTTTTATAACAGAAAACCTTTCAAAATCTAATAAATAAGTAGCCTACTAATTTATCTTTCTAAGAATAGGGTCCCCACTGGTCCACCCAGGTCCACCCCCCACAGGTTAAGGGTCCCACCATGACCTACTGCACTTCCTGATCTGTCCAACTCCTGCCACACACATCATAAAAAGAGAAACAGAATGGAAATCAAGACAGCTTGTCTCCTCCAAAAATTACTAATCCCTTAATAATGAACATCAAGCCGGGCGGTGGTGGCGCACGCCTTTAATCCCAGCACTCCGGAGGCAGAGGCAGGTGGATCTCTGTGAGTTCGAGACCAGCCTGGTCTACAAGAGCTAGTTCCAGGACAGGCTCCAAAACCACAGAGAAACCCTGTCTCGAAAAACCAAAAAAAAAAAAAAAATAATGAACATCAATGAGAACAGCCTTACATAATTTCTAAAAAAATTAAAAGAATGATTAAAACTGAACTCAAGAAATTCAAAGAGAATACAAAGAATTGAATGAAATAAGGACAATAATACAAATATAAAAATAGAACTCAATAAAGAGAATTACTGATGAAAAGTCAAACTGAAATGATGGAAAATAGAAAGCTCAGTACGCCAACTAGGAATGATATTGGAAAGCCTTGGATAGCGAAACAAGTCTTTAAACAATAAAAATGCTGCTAGAGGTATCACCACCCTTTCAAGATATGCTACAGAGCTGTAATAATACAACCTGCATTGTACTGGTGTATAAACAGGCACACTAATCAATGGAATACAACTGAGGACCAAGACATATAAACCTTTGCTTCTATGGACAGCATCTTCAACAGATGCTTCTCAAACTGGGTAGCTACAAGTAGAAGGATCAAACCAGATCCTTGTCTCTCATCTTGGAAAAAACCTCAAGCTGCCCTGTGGGTGCTGGAAATTGAACCTGGGACCTCTGGAAGAGCAGCCAGAGCTCTTAACCTCTAAGCCATCTCACCATCTCCATCTCCAGCCCCTGAAAACATTATTTTAATGTTTAACATATTTAGTCATTAGGGAAATGTAAATTAAAAAATTTTGAGATTATCTTACTTCAATCAGAAGTTCCAAGAAGAGACAAAATGCCAGTGTAATTGTGGGAGAAGCGCACCTATTTGTTGCTGGCAGGTGGGTGTGCGGCCACCGTGGAAATCATTGCTCGTGTTCAAAAAGCTGCATCTAGACCACATGCTTTACCTATGCGTTCCTATTCCCAAGGGCATCTGTCCTATTACAAAGACACTTGTTCAATTATGTTCACCGTTAATGCAGTCACAGTAGCCAAGAGATGTCCATCTACTGTTGAATGGATAGTGAAAACATGCTCTACATATACAAAATGGAGTATTATTCTGTTGTAAAGAAGAAAAACAAAATTGTGAAATTTGCTGGTAAATGGATGGAGCTAGAAGTAATCATTCAGACTGAGGTAACCTAGATTCAGAATAATGATGTCTTCTCTTATATGTGGCTGCTAGATTTGAATCTTCTAATATGTGGATCTGAATTTGAGTACCCATAAAAAGCAGGAAAACTAGTAAGGGGCAATGGCAGTGTGGATTTCAAGGAAAGGGAGACAGAGAACACACGGTTATGAATGGGGAAAAGGGAATATGGAACAGGAAGGGTTAAATGGGGTGGAGGATGAGAGGGCAGAGCAGAGGAGTAATTATGGTAAGGGAGAAC
>NC_022009.1:93532758-93546082 GCF_000317375.1 Microtus ochrogaster | reverse complement strand
GCAGAGCAGAGGAGTAATTATGGTAAGGGAGAACTAACACTAAAGGACTCTGAAAATGCCATATGGAAGCTTACTACTGTTGAAGCTTCCTAAAAAATTACACAGACACACATAGACACGCAGACATACAGACTTTAACTGGAGTTACTCTGTAATGAGGAGCAATGCCTCCCTCAGACACCACAAGCTACCAAATGAAAACCCCAGTGCTGGGTATGGATTACCTCTTTTCAACCTGTTTGTCAGTGGGGTTCCAGAGATCCCCTAAACCTTACAGGCTATTGTACTGTTCTTGATTACCCTACAGAAGTTGAGGGTAAGACCCTATTGCTGATGACAACATATCCTTGAATCACAAGATACGGAGAAATCAAACTAGCATCAATTTATTTTTTTTAAATATTTATTTATTTATTTATTTATTATGTATACAATATTCTGTCTGCATGTATGCCTGCAGGCCAGAAGAGGGCATCAGATCTCATTACAGATGGTTGTGGGCCACCATGTGGTTGCTGGGAATTGAACTCAGGACCTTTGGAAGAGCAGGCAGTGCTCTTAACCACTGAGCCATTTCTCCAGCCCCTAGCATCAATTTAGAATCTTAATCTGTATTGGCTAGCCTTCATACTGCTGGAACGTGCTCTGGAAGAAATATAATCAACATTTGCCATGCTGCGAACTCTGCAAGCTACAACTGGCCCAACAAGATATGGCCATTGTTGCTCAGTGGGGAGGAGGCTGTAGGAGCAACCACTTTCTCATTGGATTAAGACAGCATCACAGGTCAGAACTCTTGCCTGATACCTTCACCTGGGCTAAAGCCTGTTCCTGGCCAGAGAACCTAATGTTACTATTTAGCTAAGTACAAGTCATGATAAACTGCCACTCAGTTTTTATCTAGACCGATCTGAGTGTCTCTCAATCCTCTTCAGAGAGCAATTAATACAAGGAACTACAACTGGTTGATGTGTAGAGACTGTAGCTCCCAGCTCTAAATGAAACATTCATATCCCTAGTTGTTCAGGGACCACGGATCAAAGATTGTATGAGCTAGATGTGTGTAGTGAAATGAGATCTGCCAGGCGAACTCACAGTGACTGTGATGACATGCACAAGACCTACACAAGATCAAGTCAGCCAGAATCCCAGCAACGACAGGGGAGGAGTTATTGGTAACTGGTGGCTGCTAGAGGAGGGAGGATTGTTTTCTTCCCAGGTGCAGCCACCTGAGAAACTACCCATGCTCACTAACTGGCCTTGGGGCTTAAAACATCCATACTAGAGGTTGGCTGGTAAGCAACAGTGCTGAAGAGGATGGGAGAAACTGGAGGGGAGTGCATTTGATCAAAATATATTTTATCCATGTATGAAATTCTCAGTTCAAAAGAAATTATGTCTTCCACAGTAAAGTATTTTATTGAACTAAAATTATAATATCCACATACTAAACAGGTTCAATAATACTTGAATAAACTGCATTTTGCTAAGTCCCATTGAAACACACATGAAAAGAAGCTATGTATCTTATTTTAAAATCACTGTTCATTTCAGTCAGTTGACTTAAATATTCTATGGGAAAAAATGCTGCTCTAATTTCTAAGAGTTTTAGAAAAAAATTAAAGAAACTTATTAAACAAGACTAAGAAAATCAGCACTGGTAATTAAGTATCCATTTAAGCATACTTTGGCTGTGCTTTGCCAATACTAGTCTCCATAAGTTATTTCCTTAAGAAGTCTATGCTTTGTTCATGTAACTGATCTCTGATAACAGTTTAGTGACAGAGTTCAGCTCAGTCTAGGATGCTAAGCATCTAACTTTTCTTTCCTGACTACAACATTCTAGGGTTAAAAGACTGTAGTCTAGTGACTGAGTGGCTAGCTCATTCTTTACCTGTGCCATTCAGGACTTTAAAGATTTCTCTGCTGTAAGCATGACTCTTTAAGTAGTAACAGCTTCACTTATATTTATATGGGAAATGATTCCAAATGGTTGTTTTATTAATTTTTTTGATCTGAAATTATTTCTTTTTGTTTCTGACTTCTGTTACAATGACAACTTCAAAAAAACCATGCATAGAGTTCTTAAGAGATTTTTCCTTTGAACACCACCTATATATCTTAAATTACTGTCATTGAAATACTGAAATATCAGAAAAATTTTCTACTCCATTATACCAATATGTAGTCTGACAAAATTTCTTTATAGCTTATCTCCACTGGCTTAACACTCTTTTACCAATCAAATCTTTAAAATCTTGAGTATTGTATTTTTTTTTAAATTTTGCATCACTGAAAAAATGAGAACCTCCTACAAAACCTTGGAAAGAGCATTTACCACATCTCCTCAGAGAACTATTTGTTCTGAGACAGGGTCTCTCTGCAAATCCATGAATCTCTATGGCTTGAACTCTGGATTCTTTTCTCCTAAAGTACTAGGATTATGGGCATACTCCACTGTGCCCAGTTTGAGGACCATCTTTTGTTGGCTAGCTGTAATTAAGCCAGCTCCATGTCAACAAACATGTGACTATCATGTCCTTATAGGTAAAGTTTGTGTGTGTGTGTGTGTCGGGAAGAAAAGGCTCATTACAATAGTTTTGAACTTGCTTTATTTTCAATACAGAATACAAAATCTAATGTTGAAGGGATATTTCTTGTTTCAAGATATACTCACACTAGCAAGACTAAACATTAGCAAAGTTTCATACAGTCTGATAGGAACTGTAAGTGCTAACAGTCATGCTTGAGATGCATTAACAGTTGCTGCAGAAGAAAGCCGATTTATGTAAGAGACACTGATGACAACCCTTGATAAGTGTTTAGGAACTATTTGTCATACTATACAATTTGTGAAAGATGGGATTACAGCTGTCCTAAGCAAACAAAAATTTAAAGATACTTTTATTTATCAGATTCCACATTATACAGTGTTCACAAGTGTAAAAATTCTTTTTTAACAGAAGTAACACACACTATCTATAATAAAATGCCTTACTAAATGATTCTGGGTCTAAGTGGGAAGAAACCCATTTTGTTCTGACTTTTAATACTAAAATCTTGAAAAAGTATTTTCTTTATTGCAGAATAAACACTGTAAAAGACATTGACAGTAGTAACACACTATCAAAATATATACAAATGGCAGCTATGTAATTTTCATGTTTTTTACATTAGAAATATGCATATTCTCAATCTCCTGATGAACTACCTCCAATATCAATGTTGAGAAATTCTTTGATTTTATCGTATAGCACCAGCACCAAGGCACCCCCTGTACCACGAAGAATGTTGGAGAAGGCACCACGGAAGAATGCAGCTGTTCCTTCATTTTGGTATATTTTCACAAAGCAGTCTAAGGTTCCTTTATACTGCCGTTCAGACTCACCGCTCTATGTGTAAAAGACAATTTTCTATTAGATTATTATCTTTAGGACATCAGCACTATGAATAAAATCCATGCTGTGCCGAGCTAATGAGAGTATACTTAATATTGCACCGAGGGAATGAAGCCTGTTGGCATTTACAGAATCACTGCCCATATGCTAAATGTTAAAGGATAACATCACATAAATCATGGTTTAATCTCACATTTCAAGTAACTGAAAAAATATAGATCAAAATTATCACTAGAAAAATACCTGTTTGGGGATTAGGATTTTTTTAAAAAGAAAACTTGGAAAAACAAATGGCCCCAGGACTCTTTATATTAAATCTGTAGATGAAGTATGAGTGATAAAGGGGCAAAAAAGATTGAAGAGTTTTAAAAGTTTAAGAAGAAATAAAGTAGGAACAAGTACATAAGCACAAGTTATAAGGGAAAACAAACACAGCTGAGTATGTGATGGAGGAGGTGGCTCAGAGCTTCTTCTAAGTGTGAGGACCTGACTTCAGATCCCCAGAACCCACTTAGTCTGAAGTCCTAGGGCTCCTATGGTGAGATGGGGTGGAGGCTGGGAACTCCTGGGAGGTCAACGGCCAGCTAACCTGTCACGGGCAGGTAAGCAAGAGCCCCTGTCTAAAGCAAGGTGGAACGTGAGGCCTGACACCTGAGGTTGTCCTATGACCTTTGCATGCATATCTGCACTCACACAGAATAAACACACGAGTATGCATAAACACATAGATTTTTTTAAGTCAAAAGATAATGAAAACAATAACATCGAAAGTTAAATAAGTTCTTTAAAATATATTGGGGGAAATTTTCTGTAAGTAATGTATTAGAAAAAGAATGACCTCCAAATTACTAGAAATTTTGACAACATATATGCAGATGATCAGAGATTTTGAAGAGTTACATATAACAAAATTTATGATAATTATTTTTAAATCTCAGAAAACAGAGAAGCAAACCTACCAAAACATAATTTACAATTTCCAGGAAAGTAAGTCCTACAGCTATAGAGTCAGTGCCTCAGAAATGCAACTGTCAAAGCTGCTGTCATAAGGAAAGCGGCATATTCCACAGGTTCCACTCCATCGTCACTGAGATTCTGCTATCAGGAGGCTGAATCTGATCACCTTAGGCAGTATGCATTCCTAGGTCCTTTGCACGTTTCTTTTTAATCAGTAATTGTGTGTCTTCAGTACAGCGCTATGAGTTTGGGTGCAGGTTCTATTTGTACCACTAGAACTTAGTGTAGACTAAGCAGTCAAATGTTTACTAAGAAATGAGTGTAACATGAAAGAGATAGAATACATTTATGTTTAGAGCACAGAGGACATGAAGTAATATTTCAAAGGCCCTAAGTTTGATTCCCAGAACTCATATGGTGGCTCACAACCATCTGTAAATCTAGTTCCTGGGGATCCAATGTCCTCTTCCTGGCATCCTTGGGCACTGGGCAAACAATGGGTGCACAGACATACATAAAAGCAAAACATCCACACCCAAAGAATAATTATTCCAGTAAAGTTTAAAAGATGGGATATTCATGTAATCTCTATTACTCCCTCGCTCCACAGTCCCAGACATTCAGGAGCAGAAGGCAGTTTTGTTCTCACAGCACAAAGGAAGAAGCTTTGCTGGCTGCTGGCTCTTTTACAGCAGGAAACAACACTAGCTGGAGCAAACGAAGTAGAAAAATGAACTTTGCCTTTCAGCTAAAATGTTTCTGAAATCCAAGCATATTACATCTGCATGTAAGACACAGATTCAGATAAACTTATAAGTCTGTTACCTGCATCATCATACGTCTTCTGACTGTGTCAAAGGGATAGGAGAGAATTCCAGAGCAGGTTGTCACGATTTGAGCAATGATAAAAGAGACAAGAAATGGAGTTTCCTTTGGCTTTGGCAGTAAGCCCTAGGAGAAAAATGTTATCAAGTAATTAATCTACTTTTCCAAAGTATCTTAAATTAATTCAAAGGATATTTTTTATAAATACATGAAAGATGATGAAATTATATTTAAAGTACAATTTAAAAACATCTGGAGCTGAGAATGTAGGTCAGTGGTAAAGAGTTTGCCTAGCATGTAGAAGGTCCTGCATTTGATATCCAGAACCACAGACCAAACCAAATCTAGCTGAAGTTCATAGCAGGAGATTGGTAAGAAAAGGTATGATGTTCACACATGATGATGCTTCAGATTTATGGAAATAAAACATATAAAATATGTTTAGAAACTATTAGACTATTAATGGCACATAAAACAAAATGTCAGCGTCCACTGACCAAAAAAGGTCTTTCTTGTATAACTGAAAAATGATATTTGATGAACAACCTGAAAGTTCTATGCTGGTGAAGAAGCATCTCCGACTGTCACTATTGAAGGCAATAACATGCACAGGACACTGTCTGTGATTACACATGCATTTGAGATACAAATTCCAATAATAATAGATTAAGCTAAAGTAACCTTTCTATACCACAATAATGATATTTAACTACATTTATAGTATTAAGGGGGAATAGGAGTAACATGCAAATCTAGCATAAAATCCCTCTTAACTTTTAATAGAAAATGCTGATAATACTTTCATTGATTCCTTTTGGAAACATGCAACAGTGGTGAAGAGCAAAGATGTTTTGCTTATCATTTAATAATTTAATCCAACAATGGCAAGTGGTTGAACCAAGCCATTTAATTAGCCCTTCCTTAGTTCTGACACTGATTATCTGCATATAAAAAGTGATTAATACAATTAAAGTACATCAGCAAAACAGTTAGAACATGCATTTTTACCTACAGAAGATACAGAGGCTCAACCAGTACACTTTCCTGTCTATTATGCAAAAGCCTTAAAAACTTCCTTGTTGAAAAAATGTTCATGTAAAGTCTGTTATAATAGTTAAAATTTAACTGAATTATATTCATACAATTGTCATGGATTAAATAAAATTTATTCTCTACTATATCATTTATTTTGCCTTATTTAAATAAAGTGTATGTTAATTAGAATATACTAATTAGGATAAAAAGAACAAACCATGTATCTAACAGCCATTTAAAGTCACCAAATTACCTTAACGGTGTCATAAGCTCCAAAATAAGAGGCTCGGTAAACAATGATACCCTGAACGGAGACACCAAACCCTTGGTATAGACCAATAATTCCATCTGACTTTGCTATTTTCATGATGCAGTCACCTAACCCCTTGAATTGCCGCTGCTCGGGACCTAAAATAAAGCAATTAAAACTCTAAGTAATATTTATATAAAACATCTTAATCAAAGTAATGAAATATTTTAAAGATTCAAGTGATCTGAGACTTCTACCCAGAAAATTTCCTGAAGGACACAAGTAATCTTCCCATTCATTCAAGGTTGCAGGAAGTATTTTAAAATAAATTAACTGAAATCATTAATCTCAGTCAGGCAGTGGTGATGCACACCTTTAATCTGAGCACTCATCTCTGTGAGTTCAAGGCCAGCTTGGTCTACAAGAGCTAGTTCCAGGACAGGCTCCAAAGTTACAGGAAAACCCTGCCTTGAAAAAACAAAAAATAAACAAACAAAAAACCGAAAATATTAATCTCTTACTAAAGTAAGCAGTTTGACATGAAATATTTAGGAAGGAACAAAGAAAATCTCCAGAGTTACAGCTGTTAATCTCACCAAAGAACCACTATAAACAAATAAGGAATATAGAAGGGTCTATGAGAACAATAGAAAACGTACTGGCAAGCTTTGGGCTTACTCATTTGTTAAATGTTCATTTCGATTTTCTCTTAAAAAAAAGAAAAGAAACAAAGTAGATACTGTAAGCCTGATTACTACATATTTGGTTCAGAATAAATTCTGTAGACTAGAAACTAGAAAGATGGCTCAGCAGTTAGGAGTGTTTGCGGCTCTTCCAGCGGACGAATTCAGTTTCCAACACTCATGCTAGATGGCTCACAAGTGCCTGCAATTTCAGTTCTAGGGGACTCAACACCCTTTTCTGGCCCCTACCAGCACCCGTATACACGACACCCACACAGACACACACATACACATAAATAAAAATAAATCTCAAAAAACTGTTACATTTGATAACAAAGTTGATACACATGGCTCAAAGCACAAAGGAATAGTTAATACTTATAAAAATTTTACCTTTTCCAATATCAACACCTAATCGGGTTCTGGCAAAATCTAGTGGATAAACCACACACAAGGATGTTGCTCCAGCAGCCCCTCCAGAAGCCAGGTTTGCTAGAAACCACCTCCAGAACTGAAATACACAAATTAAAAAAGCATTAACCTATTGAATATGACAGTTAAAAATAGCTAAACCAATTTTCAAAAAGACTAAAAAGCAAACCAATATCTATAAGCTGCTTTTATGAACACATATGACAACATACAAACCATTTCCCTCCTATCCACGCAACCTCTCCCTCCATTATGTTCTCATGCTGGGGACAGAGCCCAGGACAGCATCATGGGCTTATGAGAATAGAACAGATTATCTAAACTGGAGCTGTTACGGAAAATGCAGGATACAAGGTCTTTGTAACCACAAAATAGATTCAAGTGAAAATATCCTAGCTAAATTCAGTTTCCTGCTACATTTAGTCCTAATATTTTTAAAATTAGTTTTAAATCTTAGTCTGCTTTGAAACCTCTAATTCTATTTTGGCCTAGAATGCCCTTCACACTGCTTTTCATAAATAAAAACAGTTGTTGGATCATGCTTTAAGCTCTATTTTTTTCATGGCATCTCTCCTCTTCAGCCCTGTAAAACTATAACCTTATGTGGTCTATAACCATATTCTCTTCCTATGAATAATTAAAGGTGAATCATAGGACCAAGATTCAAAATGTGTCACTACATTCTAGTCTTTTATTTTAAAATTATACTTAAAACTTTTTCAACCATAGTTTTATATATATATACACACACTTATACTCCTACAGATTATAATTCTGGAGACCAAGATTACTGTTGTTTAATACATTTAAATACACTTTAGCTGGGCGATGGTGGCGCACGCCTTTAATCCCAGCACTCAGGAGGCAGAGGCAGGTGGATCTCTGTGAGTTCGAGACCAGCCTGGTCTACAGAGCGAGTTCCAGGACAGGCTCCAAAGCCACAGAGAAACCCTGTCTCGAAAAACCAAAAAAAAAAAAAAAATACACTTTATACAATTTATCCTTGAATACAATTCAATGGTTTGATTCACAGAGTTAAATAACCATCACCAGTTTTAAAACATTTATATGACCTCCAAAGAAATTCTATATCCCCTTATAAGTCATCCTCCCTGAAGCCTTGAGCCCTAGGTACCTATCAATATTTCTATCTCTGTCAATTGTGGAGTTTCCATATGAATGAAAAAACATAGTATGTGATTATTTGTGGTAGTTTTTTTTCCATTTGATAATGCATTGAGGTTGATTCATGTAACAACATCTATTACTACACGTCATCCTGTTTAACTGCCCAGTGAGTGCTATCTGGATAGATATATACTTTTTGTTTCTCATGTGCTGCTGGACTTCATGAACTAGAATTCTGTTGAAAATTTTTTTTTCTCTCCTATGTGCTCATCAAAGATACTGCCTTCTCATTTTTTGTTGTATTCTTTTGGTTTGGTATGATGGTGTTAAAGGAGGTGATTTTTAGTCTATTTCTAGTTATTAAAAAGTTTACTATACTATTAAACCTCCCATACCCTTCTATATCTTGTTTGCGATGTTTTTGTATGTGTGTGTTCACATGAAAGTCAAAGGACAACTTTGGGTGCCATTCCTCAGGGGCTATATACCTTGCATTTTTGGGGTGGGGTTGGTAGATTTAGGGTCTCTGACTTACCCAGCCAGAGCTCACCCATTAGGCTAGGCAGGTTGGCCAGTAGACCCAAAGGTATGGCTGTCTCCCTTCCCCAGCATGAGGATTACTAGTGCACACCATCAGGCTCCAATTGTTTATTAAATATGTGTTCTGAAGCTTAAACTCATCCTGCTTGTACAGCAAATATTTTGTCTACTGAACTATCTCCCCAGCCTTACTCCATCTGTTTGTTACATAATTTTCTCTTGGCTTGACCCTTCTTGTCTTAGCTTCAGTGCTGGAGATTAAACCCAGAATCCCACAGGCAAGCTTGTGCTCTACTACTGAACTACATCCCAGGAACTCCTCTCATGCTTCACTTCCATAAAGGAAAAACAATAATAATAATAATAGGGAATAAGCAACCCCAGTGGTAATATAAACCTGACGGCTGTTTCTTTATGCTTACAAGAAGCAGGAATTCTAAGATATGAATTACATTTAATGCTTACTCTGGGAAATAAAGCCTTGAGACTAATGGACCCTGAGCTACTGAAGCTAAAAGATTTCAGGAAATGTGTTGAAGCTAATATAATTTTTGTAACTTACTATGTATGCTAACTCGTCAACATTTAATGTGCTCCATTTCTATTTTTATAGCTAGCAGAGTACCTTCACTCTAATTAAGACGTTATAGGTAAGACAAATTCAATAGTTTCTTAGAAAATTTTAGACATATTAAAACATAATTACCTGTTTTTCTTTATTAACTCCAGACATGAATAGTTGTTTGTATTTGTCCTTGAAAGCGAAATTTAAAGCTTGTGTTGGAAAGTATCGGATAACATTCGCGAAATTGCCACGCCAATAACTTAAAAAACCTACAGAATCAAACACATAAATTCATTTTGATTAGTAAAGAATGTGTTTTAATATTTTTACTGAAGGAAGAAACAGCAGCATTAACTATACAGTCCATCAAAATTTTGTTCATTTCAAGCAGAAAATCTAAAGAACTTATCAAAAGTATCAGCTAAACAAACACAGGACTTGTCAATGGGAAAAAAAGCAGAAACCACTAATAACTTCTGGTCTCATCCCTATACCTTGATGCCAGTTCCTACAGTAACGAAGCTGTTATGTGCTAGTACAATGCACCAAACAAACAGACTCACTTACTGAATAACACATGCGACCATGAGAATTAAAAGGGGTAACAGAAAGCTATATCCTCATTTTTTTATGTTCTAGAACCATTCTGAAAGCAGGCTAGAATTTACAGAAAAGGAAGAAGGGTGATGCTTGGTGGCGAAAGAGTTGATCTATTTTATTTCAAGGTAAGTCTCTCCTAGTCTGTTGGAGTAAATAATCCCCCACCTCAGTTCTCCATGCCCAACCCTCATTACTGAGCTATTATGTGACTTAACATCTAGAGCTGTCCTTATAGTCTAAAGTTTCTCTGGAACACGGCTCACCCATAATCTTGATTATTTTCAGCAGATAGCAAACTGTCAAGTGGCTTGACTGTGTACTTTAAATAGGGCATCTCTAGTTCTAACCAGGAGAATGCCCTAAATCAGGTCTTTAAAAATAATTCAAAAGACTGTGATTTCATAAAATAAAATGTCTTCTTATCTAGGACTTGAAAATGGGGAGAATTAAAACCACAGTTATTTTGGATCTGTTACAACAGCTACCACCAGAAAGACAAGAATATTAGTTAAGTACATAGGGAAAAAAGAACCATGTATAATGTATGAGATTCTCTGCAAACTAAAAGCAGAACTACCACAGGTTCCACATCCCATCCCTGAGTACATATATAGAGGAGCTAAAACAGGATGTTGAGATGTCTGCATTTGCATGTGCAGTGCTGCTACACACAACAGCCAAGATACAGGTTAGCCTAAGCTCCATCAGCAGATAAATTAAGAAAATGCAGAATATATACATAATGGAATTACTGTTCCTTAAAAGAAAAAGTGTGGCACTTACATCTATGAACCCACAGCCAGACATTATGTGGAAAGATTCTACATTAGAGGTCTCCACTGGGTCCCTCCTCCCTTCTCTTGGAGATTGGGGAGCCCCTTGAAAGATGGGGATGAAATATTGCAGGAATCAGAGGAGACGGAGAACACCAGGAGATCATGACTCACTGAAACAACTAAGCAGGACTCTCGTGGGCTCACAGGGACTGAAGGGACAAGTGTGGGGCCTACAAGGGTCTGCACCATGTCCCTCTGAGTATATGTAGCATGATGTTTTTGTGGGACTTCTAACAGTGGATTCAAGCCTGTCTCTGTCTCTCTCCACTGTTTCTCTGTATAGTAGCCCTGGCTATCCTGGAGCTCACTCTGTAGACCTGGCTGGTCTCCCCTGTGCTGGATTAAAAGTGTGTGTCACAACTGCTCAGCTGTATCTCTGACTCTTTTGCCTCTTATTGGATTGCCTTGTCCAGCACAGATATGAAAACTTTTGCCTTGTCTTATAGCATCTTGTTTTGTCCTGTTTGGCCATCATCTCTTGGAGGCCTGCTCTTTTCTGAAGGGGAAAAAGAGGATGTATCTGGGGGAAAGGGAAGATGGGGAAAAACTGAAAGGAGCAGAGGGAAAAGAAACTGTGGTCAGGATGTATTTTATTCAAGAAGAATCTACTGTCAATAAAAATAAATGAACCTGAGGATAATAAAGTAAGTGAAATAGGAAAGCATGGAAAGAAAAATGTCATATGGTATCATTTATATGTAGAATTTAAAAACATTTATTTTTTATCTATTTATCTATCTATCTATCTATTTATTTATTTTTGGTTTTTCGAGACAGGGTTTCTCTGTAGCTTTGGAGCCTGTCCTGGAACTCCCTTGGTAGACCAGGCTGGCCTCGAACTCACAGAGATCCGCCTGCCTCTGCCTCCCGAGTGCTGGGATTACAGGCGTGCGCCACCACCACCTGGCATAAACATTTAACACAAGAATATAGTAAAGTAGTGGTTCCCAGAGGCTGAGTAGGGGTGTATCTGGCGGTTAAGTGGGCAAAAGTGAAATGTTGGTTACACAGGGTGGGGTGAATGAACTTTGGGTCTCTAACACAAAATATGGGGACTTTTTGCAAGCAAATGAGACAGACATAAAAGTAAGCAAATAGCTCCCCCTGGGATGGGAGGCTCCCAGATCTAGGGGCTCACAGGATGGCGACTAATACTAATACGACTTCAAGTTCATAACAGAGCAAATCATAAACATACTGAAAACACACAAAGTGCTTTAATTACACATGGTAATTAATATGTTAACTTGTTTGAGTACCACACAGCAGAGAAAAATAATGACATCTTGAAATTTGCAGGCAAATGGATGGAACTTGAAAACATCATATTCAGTAAGGTAACCCAGACCCCAAAAATAATTATCATATGTACTCACTCATAAAGTGGTTTTTAAACATAAAGCAAAGAAAACCAGTCCACAAATCACAATCCCAGAGAACTTAGACAACAATGAGGACCCTAAGAGAGACATACATGGATCTAATTTACATGGGAAGTAGAAAAAGACAAAATCTCCTGAGTAAATTGGGAGCATGGGAAGCATGGGAGAGAGTTGGAGGGGAGGGAGAGGCAGGGAGGAGAGAAGAGAAAAATGTAGAGCTCAATAAAAATCAATTAAAAAAAGGAAAAATTTTGTGAAATTAGACAACAAAGAAAGCTGTTCTAAATTATTGAGGATGGCGCAAAACTAATTTGAAGTATTTCTAATGGCACTTAAATTCTTATTAGTTAATAAAAACTTTCAAAACAGAGATGTACATTTGTTTTCTCAGAGTCTGACCTCTGGAACGAAGAATTCACCAAATGCACCCTGAGTGTGTAAATGACGCTAAGTGATATTTAATTTTATGGTCACAGCCACAGTAACACACTGACACCACCCTGGCGTAGAATAAGGTTCAGAAAGCACATTTTGGTAGAAGCCTTTCCAACTAAACAAGGGAGACTGAAATTTAAAAAAAAATAAACATCCAAACTGGCTAGGCCCCCACAAAGCCAGAACAAGAAGTAGGATAAAAACCCAGTGCCATTGTCCGCCATATTCAGAGAGTCCGGGTTTATCCCCTGCTTTTTC
>NC_022009.1:93518381-93532408 GCF_000317375.1 Microtus ochrogaster | reverse complement strand
TGTACGTATATTAAGCAATTAAAAAAAATTAAATTAAACCAAAAAACTGGTTTGCAGTCAAATGAGGAAGGTGCTGTCATCCCATTGTGAGCTGGCTCATACACATTTGATCACGTTGGACATGGCTGATTCAGATCATGAGTTATTCCCCGTAATTCTGATTACTGTACCAGATGCTCATTTCACCAAAGAACAGAAGAGTCCTGTAGCTTTGGTTAACATACCAAATACAAATAAAAGTTTTCATGACAAAGGTATCCTTAACCCAGCAGGAGAGCCAGAAGGAGCATCACATCCTTAACTAAGGGTGGGTCCTTCTTCCCTCCTTCCTTTCTTTCTGAGAGAGGATCCTACTAAGCAGCAGCTCAGGTGGTCCTTGAACTTGGAGGAGTCCTCCGGACCCTTGGATTTCATGTTATTGTAATTTAGGATTCCATTCCCCTGAACTGTACACACAATGCTTCCCCCATAACATTTCAAAATGCCTCTAGATGGCAATACTCTCCCTGCTGTGAGGTATCCTGATGCTTTAGTAACAATGACCCACACAGAAGAACAGAAAATTTCTCAAAGTTCTGCTTATGACTACATCTTGAAAGGTAAAGATATGAAAAGCAGCTGGGCTGTGGTGGCGCACGCCTTTAATCCCAGCACTAAAGAGGCAGAGGCAGGCGGATCTCTGAGTTCGAGGCCAGCCTGGTCTACAAGAACTAGTTCCAGAACAGGTTCCAAAGCTACAAAGAAACCCTGTCTCGAAAAAACCGAAAAAAAAAAAAAGATATGAAAACCAGAAAAATACATAGAATTAACCCAAATTACAAGAACCAAATTTTGGGGGTTATATTTTAAAAATAAAAAAAACATTTTTAAATTAAAAAAACCCTCAAAAATTTCTGTTAATCTATCCCCTATATTTTACTCAGCAGTCAGGAAGAGTTGTAACCACATCTCTAGAAATAAAGTAACATTCCTCAATCCCTGTTTTCTTTTTTCAAATGGTATGTTTTAGTATGCTGCCTGGGCTGTTCCCCAACATTTTAGCTTAAACAATACTACACTTGGATAAAGCCCATTGTTCTATTGTTTTACTTCGAGAAAACTCTACCACAGACCTAGAAGCAAAAGAAAGGATTGTTCTGGAGTTGAAGTCACTTCATTTCCTCTTCTGAATAAAGGATAAATCTATTTTCTTTGTAAAAATTTGTACAGGGTTTTCAACAGAACCCAAACATCTGAATGGACACAAGCCTTCTGCTAAGCTGATTATCTATCATGGGTCATTTTCAGCAATGGCTCATGAAGGACTTTCACTGTTTATCAAATCATTTCGGTATTAAGAAAAATTCCATCCCTAAAAAAAAAAAAACCAAAACAAAACCTAAAAACACAAGTAAAACTGATCATGGATTATGTATTTTGCTTAGTGTTGTTTTTTTTCCCTGTTTAACTCTGATAACATAAATCATGTTAGGATTGATGAGATGACTCAACAGATAAAAACACCTGTTGTCAAGCCCACTGACCTGAGTTCTAACCCCAGGACACTCACAGAGTGTCTGCAAGTTATCCTGATTCCATATCTGTGTCATGGCACACATGAATGCAAACATGAAGACACACAAAGTATGTTTTTAATAAAAGTTCTTAGAAGTTATATTAAAGCACCATTTGTCCTGATTACTGAATCTTGCCACTCTGCAATTCTGCACAGAGAAGCCTGCCTTGTGGGAAGGCCTGGTCTTCAGTGGTTCTCCAAAATAAGCAGAGCTTTGTGCTGATTAGGCAGCAGACTACTCAGAGGCTACAAAACATCCACATTTGTACTTCTCAGAAGCTTAGTGCTTCAAAAAATAACCAAGCCACTTGAATACTAATTAACATAAAGCATCTTGAATCCTGGGAAGTCATACATTTTTTTTCTGGGCCAGGCACAAGTGTTACTCAAAGAACAATTACTGATATAACAGACCTACATGGAAAGTGCAGGCTAGGGTCTCACCTGCAAACAGGATTAAGAAACAGACCTGTAATCTCAGGGCTCTCAAAAACAGGCAGAAAGATAAACTCAAGTTCAATTCCAGCCTGACCCTTAATAGTGAACTCCAGGCTACCAAGGGCTACATAGACCCTGCCTCAAAAGTCGGTGCCCTTACACACTCATCAACAACCCCCAACACCTTCATCACACACCAAGAAACAAAAACAAAAAGAAACATCTGCTAGGCTGTAGCGGGCAGCTACCTCCACCCTACACACATACCCCTTTCTGACTGACCCGCTGGCAGCTCCCCCCACCCTACACACCCCCCTTTTCTGATTGACCCTCCCGCAGCTACCTCCACCCTACACATCCCCTCTTTCTGACTGACCCTCCCGCAGCTACCTCCACCCTACACACCCCTTTCTGATTGACCCTACCCATTCTTCTGCATCACTCTGGGCCACCCCTTCTCTGGAAATTACCCCTTCCTACTGAGTAACCCAATTTCTCTGTGCCAACCATTCTGGTGTCACCTCACCCTTTGAGTGAACCCTAGTTTGGATAATCTCTTTCCCCAGGGTTACCCCTTTTCTGGAAGACTCCCCTCCCTTTCCACTGGATCAATCTTCCTCTGGTCACCTCTTCTCTGGATGGACCCACGCTCCTGATCTAGAAGATATTTCCCTTCCTTCCTCTGGACTGCTCCTTCTGGGACCACCCTGCTCCCTAAATGACTCTCTTTTCAGGGTTATCTGCTGTGTCGCTTGCTCTCTTCCCCTAGATAATCCCTCCCCTGGTCACCTCTGTGCATGATCCTTCCTCTAGGTGAACCACCTTTTCCCCGGGACACCCACCTCTGGACCACCCTGTGTCACCTCCTCCTTGGGTGACCTCTTTCTCTCCGGGTCACCCTTTCTGCAGTCACCCCTCACCCCGACCCGTCTCTGGGACGCGGAGGCCACGGGTGGCACCATACGCACCTTGCTCGCGCGGAATGCGCACCAGGCAGTCCACCATGCCCTTGTAGCGCGCCTCGGGGCTGATCTGCTTGGAGGATGCCTGCACCTGCAGCAGCAGCTTCACTCGCTCGATGGGGGCCACGGCTGTCTTCGACACAGCGGCCGCGACGCCGCCGGCCAGCAGGTCCTTCGCGAAGGACGCGGGGTCGAACAGCGCCTTCTTGGAAGAGGGCTTCTTGGAGTCGCTCGACATGCTGGACAGAAGACGGACAACCGATGGCCGCAGCGCCACACCGACACCCAAGCCACAGCGAAGAGGACCGGAAAACCGCTTCGGCTTTATCCTGGCGGGAAAGCGGTGCTAGGGATGCTGGGAGAACAGCGCATCCGGCACGGGCCTGAAGAGCTGCGCAGGCGCGCCCAACGGCCTTGCCGCCTGGCGTGGTGCACGTGACCCCAACACGTGTTTCCCAGTGCGCCTGCGCAGTGTGCAGCTGCTTGTCCGTGGCGTGGGGGGGCGGGGCGCACGGGGGCGGGGAACGCCCACTGAGTGCTCCTGATGGGCGGAAGGTCCTTCAACCTAACTATACCCCAAGATTAAGTGCATCTGATTCAGGAGCCACACTGCAGCCCGCTACTGCATCTGTGTAATGCCGGCAGGTGCAGGCACCCTTGGCTCCATAGCTAATGTGAGGCCAGCTGGGCTACGTGAGCCCCTGGCTTAAATAGACGTCACGGCCTGCTTTAGCCGGGACCATTAGTCCAGCTACCCTGGACATGGGATTTGCTGTTTTCTCCTCAGAAGTCAACATGTTCCGCTGCCTTATTTTATTTAAACTGAATTTGCTGTTGAATAGTGATTCTCGATTGAAACCGAACATTCAAGGGAGATAGGACAGTGGCGTTGGATTGTTCAAATTTTTGTGTTAAACTGGGCCCTAATTGTTAAATCAGTTTTTATGGAAAATCAATTCTCTTCGTAGTCCTGGCCGCCCAGGAACTAGCATGCAGACCAGGCTGGTCTTGAACTCAAAGAATTCTGCCTGCCTCTGTCTTCAGAGTGCTGGGATTTAAGGCGTGAGCTACCATGCGTGGGGCTCCCTTTGGGGAATTCTGTTTTGCAGGTTTAATAACCGGTGACTTTCTAAGACAGCAATTCACAAACTTTTTTTCCTCCACAAACCTTACTTTTAAAACTTGCTAAAGTCTATAGAAACCTTTTTTGTTGTTATTGTTGCTAAATATGCTGACAAGTACCATATTAAAGATCTTTAAAAATGTTAGCCGGGCGGTGGTGGTGCACGCCTTTAATTCCAGCACTCAGGAGTCAGAGGCAGGTGGATCTCTATAAGTTGGAGGCCAGCCTGGTCTACAAGAGCAAGTTCCAGGACAGGCACCAAAGCTACAGAGAAACCCTGTCTCCAAAAAACAAACAAAAATACACTTAATCAGTTAAAATAATGAGAAACCTATTGCAGAGTCATCAATAAATTTTGAATTATTATTGTATTTCGGTTTTCAAGACAGGGTTTCTTTGTGTTATCTTGGTTATTCTGGAACTTACTCTGTAGACCAGTCTGGCCTCAGATTAGAGATCTGCCTGCCTCTGCCTCCCAAATGCTGGGATTAAAGCCATGCCCCACCATGGCCCTTGAATTATTTTTTAAATTGTGAGCCAGTATCTTACTCTAACCTTGGCTGGCTTCCAATTTATGGCAAAATTCCCAGTTTAGCCTCTGGGCAGTAAGCCACCGTGTATAGCTAAAAGTATAGTTTTATTTATTTTTTTAAAGTCCCTTGGCAGTTTCATATATTTAGTGAATCTTAGTCGTTTTCACCCTGGTTATTTACATGAAATCATGGATTTGGCCTTGAGAGGAACGCCATAGGATTTTCTGGTTAGAGTCTACGGCTCCTGGGCTACCGTGTACCTTTCAGTTCCTGAGGTAGTCAAGCATTCCCTTAGGCAGTGAAGCATTCAGGCTGCTGTGTGATTCTGGGTTCCCTAGAAATTAGCGAAGCATATAGGGGCTTGGCAGGACAGTTGGTCTAGCAGGTTAACAATTTATTTTTTTAATTTTATTATTTTATTATGTATGCAGTGTTCTGCCTGCATATATATGCCTGCATGCCAAAAGAGGGCACAAGATCTCACTATAGATGGTTATGAACCACCATGTGGTTGCTGGGAATTGAACTAAGGACCTCTGGAAGAGCAGCCAGTGCTCTTAACTTCTGAGCCATGGGTTGACATTTAACTCATGGAGTTCACAGTTGGGTGACAATGTTGCTGGCTTTTCTCCCCAGGCAGCCTACATAGTACCTTCCTGCACTATGGAAGCTACCTACCAGGTAGGAAGTCTAAAAATACATTTTCTGAAATTATACACACACACACACACACACACATAATTATATATATTATTAAATCAGGTTTTATGGAAAAATCAGGTTTCTCTTTGCCACTCTAGTCATTCAGGGACTAGCATATCTATATCTATCAATTATATATACTATATATTAATTATTTTAACAATATAATTATATTATATACAAATGTAATTATATATAATAGTATTGTTTTATACTTTTGAAAATTTAATACTTGACAAAAGACAGTTGGACTAAACATTATCACTTTGGTTTTTGGGCAATATTGCACAGGCAACCCCTAGAAAATTCTTTCCATGTATCAGTAGGACAGAAGCTATGATGCTTAATTTTCTTCCATCTGGCTTTTTTTTTTTTTCATCAAATATACCAGACCTCACTATGGCAGCATATACATCTTCCTAATTGCTTTTTAAAGCTTTTTTGATGCTTTTCAGTAAATACAGAGTCTGCCTTACCTTTTATTTGGGACGACCTACCAAGAACCTTGAGATACCGCTCTAGGGCCGGATGAGTTTTAGCTGCTTTGAACACAGGAACCTAATTTCTCACTGGTATCTTAAGCACGCTATTACCTTTCTAATTTTGTATCTAGGCATTCAGGCCAGGATCACAGAGCAGGAATTTTGTTAACATTTTGATGTTTGCCTATGACGTCAGCTGGCAAGTTCTCCTGGTCCCATGCATTCCCATCCACGTCCTTTCCAGTGTGGCTCATCTGCGTGTGTCTTCAGTCTTTATGTTTAATAGGCTGTGTCTGGATTAACCTTCCTAAAGCAACCACTTTAATCATCACTCAGAGATTTTTTGCAGCTAATCTTATCAGTCACACTGATTTCAAAACCCTTTGTGAAGCCCACTGCTAATTCCAAAAGTGAGCAGCCCCCTTTTTATTTGCCAAGACCGGTAGTGAAAAGTTTCAGTCTCCTTTAAGTAATGAAGTGTCAACAAGAATGCTTGAAAAAGTTTAAGGGAGGCCTTCAACGACTCTCCAAGTAAGCCTGTATTTTAAGATCAGGATCTATCTCTGGCCCTAACGGACATGGTATCTCTGAAGACATAAAAACAAGTCTGCTGACATAAAAACAAGTCTGCTGCCTTCAGGGCCGTTTCCACTGTCCCACACTCCACGCTCATGCTTTGTGTGACAGCTGACAACAGTATTGCTTATTCCTTTCTGTATCCTCATCTGCACCCAGTGACAGAAGACCAACAGGAAAGGACTTCCTTAGAAATGTTACCTTTTGACACCGAGAGCACCTAGTCAAGTTCTCAGTCTAGACCTGAAACAGACTGGTTCATGACTTGTTCCACTGATCAAGGACAGAGTCTCAGGTTTACAGCTATAAAACTACTTGGGTGGGGGCTCTGTGCTGTTTACTCTTCTCTCTTCGAGAATCAGCACAGTTCTATCTTCTCACTTCAGCAAATCCTTCCCAGGCCACCACGTTTACCAGCTTCACCCCACAGCTTCTTACTTCCCCCTTGCTTCTCACATTCAGCCGAATACCTTATCATATTTGTGGTCTCCTCTGCCAGGGGAACACAAACTCTGTGAGGGCAGAAAGCCTTACTATTTTGTCCACTGCTGTTTCTGCAGTGTTTGGCAGTGTGTAGAAGTTCAGGAAGCATTTGTTGGGTAAGTAAGTGTAAGTAAAGGTAACACAAGGAGAGCAAGATGGTTCAGTGAGTTAGGGTAGCCACTGCCAAGCATGAAGCTCCATCCCTAGCACCCACAGAGTAGGAAGAGACAGTAAACTCTGCCATGGTGCTTGTGTGTGAGCACATGGACACATGCCTGTACACACACACACACCACACACACACACACACACACACACACACAAAATGCAGTCATTTTTAAAGACAGTTTATAATGCAAACGAACCTCCAAAACACTTTTATTTAAAACTCTGAATAATGTAGAAAAATAGCTTTAATTACATACAGAAATAAAACTCTTTAAAATTAAGTTAGTTCATAAGGTTTGGTTTTTAGGTTCAAGTTTTAGTAGCACTATTTTAAAAGATGTCCAAAATATACATCCTTATTGTCAACACAAGAGTAAGCAGTAGTTTCCCCAGGTCATTCCTGTCGTGTTGTGCGGTAGTGGACTTGACTCAGCTGTTTCCCTTGTTCTCAGGCAGAGGGCACTTAACGGTGGTAAGTAGTAGCTGCAGCTCACAGCTCATACTGTACAGTATGTGACAACCACAGTTTAAAGGACACACTTTAACACAGTGGTCAAAGCAGCCAAACCTTGTACACTGGTTTCACAGTTTTTTTTTCAATGTGTTGGAACTATTTAGACAGTGATTATTTCACAATTACCATTTTGTTAGGCACACATTGTCATCCACTGTCCCTTGGCACAAAAAGTGAAACACTTTGTACCCTCCTAGGTACAGTTCTCTGACATGACAGAGCCAAAAGAAAGCCAAGGATAGGGAGAAGAGGGAGAGAAAGGGCAAGAGTCTAAAATTTATTTGAGGCCAAGAAACACAGGACAGAAGTAATGAAGTCCTTGTATTTTGTTTGTGTGAGATAGAGCCTTGTTGTATAGCCCTGCCTGTCCTTGGATTTATTATATCCTCCTGCCTCAGCCTCCTGAACACTGGGATTAGAGGCATACAGCACCATGCCTGGCTGTGTCTGACTTTTGAGGAATGCTAGGTAGACACTATATCTCATGTTTTCTGGAACATCATTATTAGAATGTGAATGAAGCCTAACTCAGGAAGGTTTCTCTGAGAGCCCATCGCTATGAGATCTGCACTTGTCTCTCTGTCCCCTCCCTGTAACAGAGGCAGACAGGACTTGAATGCCAACAGTAAGACTGGCTGCACTTCAGGTGTGAGTCTGAACTATTCAGACAACTGGTCAGCTACGATTACCACCAACGTTCCCTGGAGATGAAAAAGAGGACAACATCTTATTTTTTGAAAATGCAATGCCTCTTCAACATGGACATTATAGTGTTCACGGGCCACACAGCAAATGGCCCATCTTTAAGATCTGTTATCTGCTTTCTGTTTTTACACCCCTTATAAAATAGTGTTCTTATGGTTATCTGACACCAAAAAAAAGCACCAACAGATGAAAATTTAACTGGGAAAAAAGTTCTCTATATTAAAATTTCAAGTTTTAGTTTGTTCTATTTGAAAATCTGAGGTGACCACAGCTATACTGAATATAATGATCAGTATTAGAAACAGCTTTGGGATTTAAGGGTCTATTCAGAAACTTAAAGCATTTAATAAATACGATCTTAGAAGTTCTGGGACACATACGTTGGCACACAGGCAGTCTGAGACAGAGGACAGCCTTAGCCAATTTGACTCTTGTTAAGAGGGGAGATAGTTCAAACTCTTTTTAACACCTCAAGATCCAAAATTTCCTTCTCTGCCTTGAAAGCTGAAATTAAAGCCCAGAAGTCACTGGTGATATAAACAGCCGGTGTCTGTCACCAATGCCTCAGTGAGAATCTCTTAACTGACAACAGAGGGGTAAAATTTTTTCTATAAGACCAAATGGCTCAGGGTGCACTGATACGCTTTGTAATTTCAGCTGGAACACTAATGTTTAAGGAGGGAAAATACAGGGATGAACTTTAGCTCGATTTCAGTTAGCTTCCTTCCAACATATGTAATCTTTGAAGGAGAAGCTACCCAGGACTGTAGTGTGTGGGGACTATTGAGTATGTGGGATGCCCACCAGGGTAGATGGTAATAATAAATGTAGTACTTACTATATTTTTCTTTTTTTCAATATATCGAATTCTCATGGCCAGTGAAATCAATGTCTAATCAGTCTTCTCTACTACTGAAGCTCAGGGAAACAGCTGTTGGTTAAAGTGCCCTCTCTTCCTTTGGGAAAACCCAATACAGACTGATGCTTAGCTCTAGGACAAAAACTAGTATTTTGTAAAAGAAGTTACCCTATGACACTGTTAAGCAGTTTGGTTCAGTGTTTTCAAAGGGATTTTATTTTCTAATTGTGTGCTTGTGTGTGTCTGTGTGTATGCACGGTGTGTGTGTGTGTGTGTGTGTGTGTGTGTGTGTGCGCGTGCGCGCGTGCTCACATGCATATCTGTGGAGGCCAAAGGATTCCCTGGAGTTACAGGTGGTTGTGAGCGGTCTGATGTGGGTGCTGGGAGCTGAACTTAGGGCTTTTCCAGTGAGGTACCTGCTCATGACTTCTGAATCATCTCTCCAGCCCTCTTCCGGTGTTTTTAGTATGATCTGCTAGAGGTGATATAAAATGTATGTGTACCAGAATGTATTTCAACGGAAGAAAAAAAAACTTATGGATTATTAAAAATGTAAAAATAAGTCTCCTAATCCAAAATAAAGCTTATCACAAAGAATAAAGAGAACTGAATAAATATAAATAAACCTTAACTTCCATCCTTCCCCTCTTCCTCTGCAGGAAGGGATGCACGAAAACACTGAGACGAAAGAGAAGGCTTTGATTTGCTCAGAAACCAGAACACAAATATTGCAAATTTAGATACTGACTAATACACACCATGAAAACAATGCATTTTTCTCAACTGGGATTTTAAAAACTCCCAATGCAGTAATAATGTTATTAGTACACAGATTCTCTGAGCCTGACAGGTGCAGGGCTCCTCACAACACAGAGCTCACCGACTAGAGAACCTCGTCATCTCTTCTATTTCATGATCCCTTCACCGTGTAAGTCAGCATTGGGTTTCAATCTAAAAAATGAGTTGAATATGATCCCCAAATAAACATCTATATTAATTTTTTATTAAAGAATTCACATTATTTAAAACTATTCAATAAATTAGCATGGTATACCAAAATGGCAATAAATTAGCAATCGTGTCTCCATACTCTGACCCAGGATCTGCTCGGAGTCTGACACACCAACCCGACAGCCCTGCCTCTCGACATTTAACAAGAGAAGTTCAATACTGAAAAGTGACTAAGCTGAGCCTTATCTTTATGTGTTGATTTCGGCCGTCCTGGTCCTGGCACTGTCGCATGGTCCATGTGTGTTGCTTTGTATCCTACAAACACAGCTACAATGTTAATCCAAAGAACAGTTTAAATGCCATCTCAACGGCAATTTCTGTGACTGAGTCGTGAAAACACACATACAGTTCCTGAGGTTTTGGGTGAAGGAAGAGCCTCCTGCAGAAAGGAAAAAACATGGTCATTTCAGAAATTAAAGGTGACAAAACCTTTTCCTTTTGTTTTCTTTCAGTTTCGGGAGAACCAATAATAGCTGAAAAAACAAAAGACAAACAAAATACCCACCACCACCACCACTAACACCAAAAGCTCATGAACCTTAGTCTACAGAAAATAGAATAGAGCTTGGTTTCTAAATAAATATGTCCTAATTAATGCTACTGTCCTAGAGTGTAAACCTCCTATTTAATCAATGCACATCACCATACCCCTCAGTACTGAATATTAAACCTGCTTATTATTACCATCTATGCAACACTTCCTGGGGAAGTATTAATCTTAAGCATGGTAGTCATGAATATTTTATTTCCACTTACATTTTTAAGTTGCTATTATTACTAATACATAAAAATGACAACTCATTTGCAGATAGAATTGGACTAACACTACATTTGTGTGTGTGCTCGAGTATTCATGTACATTATGTTGTGTATGTGTAGGCAAACGGACAGCTTTAGGCATTGGCTCTAGTCAAAAAAGGTGAAACAAACTCCATTGTCTACTGCTGCTAATCTCAAGCTTTCTGAGCTTTTCCTGCCTGCCTCCTACCTCCCCAGAGCAGCACTGGAGTTTCAGATTGTTCTTCTGTCTGGCTTTACATGGGCTCTGGGATTTGAACTTGGATCTTCATGTTTACAGGACAAGTGTTTTACCCACTGATTTATCTCCCCACTGTTGTGGTATAATCTTTTTGGACACTTTGAAGATTTGTCACTAGTATTGGTTTAATAAGTAACTGAACAGTCAATAGCTAGGCAAGATTTTGGGGGCAGAGAGGATGCTGGGAAGAAGGGAGGAGATGCGTGAAGAAGCCAGACAGATGCTGAATGAGTCAGACACAAAAAATGGGAGAGAGGTAAAAGCCATGTAATAGAATATAGATCAATAAAAATAATATAGATTAATTTAAGTTGTAATAACTAGTTAATAATAAGTCTAAGCTATTGGCTAAACTTTCATAATTAATAAGAAGTTTCTGTGTGGTTATTTGGGAGCTGGCAAGCAGCACAGAAAAATCTGCCTATACCTGACTGTCTGATTCTTCTATCCCTTGTTCCGAACGTGTACCTTCTATCCTTGTACTGGGTGTGTACCTACCTGGTATTACCTGTGGCTGTGTCCAGATGAATTATTGTAAACACAGCTCTGATGGTATTACACAATTACAATTCAGGCTGATGTTCTCAAACCTAGTGGACTGCCTATCACATCACAAGGGAGCTAAAAACCAGAATCCTACTCCCAGATCTGACTCACTGGGTTGGGGCACAGGTGCAGGACGCTCTGGACTCCACAACTGATTAGGTGGTTCTCATTTCCATGGACCAGTGGATAGGCATTGGTTTGGATCATTTGTAAAGTGCTTATCTTAGTTCTAGGTTTAGAACTACATGGTAGGTGTCTGACTATGGTCCTACTGAACCCTCCCCCACACTCACCCCACCACCCAGTAAGCCATAACTGGCGGGCTTTTCTTCTCATCGGTCCAGTTCTCAGGGGAGCATTCAAAGAGCACACCATGCTCTTTCACGGGGGTCAGAGACGACACCAAGTCTGCAGGCTCCGGACAATCTCCACCACGCAGCGCTCTCCTTCTCTGCAAGCCAACAGCAGTCATGAGTATTAACTATACTGACAGTGCAACTAGAAAATACCCGGGGCCGGGACTGTAGCTCAGGGGTGGGATTCTTTCTTAGCATGCACAGAGCCCTGACTTCAGTCCCCAGAGCAGAAAAACAAAATGGTTTCACCTAAGTCTCCAAGGATGGTGATGACGATGGCTGGCTCTGGTTCTAAATGTCTACAATGGTATTACTCTTCCTGCTCACCTGCAGAAAATTCCTATTCTTCAATTCTTGGTTTAAACATTATCTCCTAAGGGAGATTACAAGCTTTCCCGCTAGCAGAGAGCAAATATTATTTTCCCCTTCCCTCCACCCTGTCCTGTCTCTAAAGCAGGGTCTCACTACACAGCCCTGGCTGACCTTGCAGCACTCTTACTGTCTCTTATGCTATCACGTTGGTCTTTTAAGGTTTGTGTGTCTGTATATGTGCTCATGCCAGTGAGTGCCCACAGAGACCTGCTGTCCCTCTGTTAGAATCTGTGCTCTCCAAAGAGCCAGACAGCCCTCTCCGTCTTTGTTCCTGTCTGCTCACAAACTGCTTGACACGATCAGGGGAACCTGTACAGTAGCCTGCACCACTCAGCCCGACTCTGATTAAATTCCTCTCGACACCCACTCTGGATGTGCTATCGGCCACTTTGTTCAGCTCCTTCGCCAACGCAAACAAACACAAGCTTGTTTTCTTTCCTAGCACCTGGAATAGTGTTGGGTGCAGCGCAGATGCCTTAACAGTTAAGGCCAGTTTCTGTCACTAAATGTGACTGAACGGGTTGATCACATTGCCAGAGCACCCACCAGAATGCTAATATAGGAAGAAAGAGCCCAAGAAACGAAAGCAGGGAGGCCTCCCTGGTCAAACAAGACTCGTCCTGTTAATAACAGTTTCTGAGACCCTGAAAGCACGGAAGATGGAATTCTACTGTGGAATGGGCCCCGACATGTGATATAATCCTGCTGGATCACTTTATAGCTGGGGAAACAGGAAAGTCAGGGCTCCTTACTCTCAGCCCAGTGTTATTTTAAAGCCAAGTTTTTCACAAAATTGGTATGCTGCATACATCACATGTGCCTTCAGAGAGCTGCTCATGGACAGATGTTAGATCAGTTACAACTCCCTCTCCCTTGCTCTCCTACCGTCTTTGTTGGAAAAGATTTATTATTCATGAGTATATGTGTGCCCATGCAGTTACTGCATCATGTGTGCAGAGGCTGATGGAGTCCCGAGGGCGTCAGGTCCCTTGGAGCTGGAGTTACAGGTGGTTGTGAGTCGCCTGATGTGGTGCTGGAAACCAAGCCCCAGGACTTCACAAGAGCAGTAAGCGATCGTAACTGCTGAGCCACCTATCCAGTCCTTCTTCCTTTTTGTGAGACAGGGTCTTAGGTAGCCCAGGCTAGCCTCAGACTTACTATCAGGCTAGAGATGACTTCTGAATTTTTCATCCTCCATGGTGTTGGGATTACAGATGTGCACCACTGTATAGGTTTACTCAGAGTAGGAGATGGAACCCCGGGCATCCTGAATAGATAAGCACTGTGCCAGCTGAGCTGCAGGCCTGGTCATAAAGCTCTGAATATTTTTTTCCATAACGAGAGAGCAATACCAACTTTCCAGTCACCACAAGAATCCAATTGATCTATTAACTATATGTATATATATATATACTATGTATATATATATACATATAGTTACTACTTAATATTAACTATATTTAATAACTAGTATTAAATATTACTACTTAAGCATGGGGTGTGGGGCAGTGGTGGCATATGCCTTTTATCCCAGCACTTGGGAGGCAGAGGTAGGCGGATCTCTGTGAGTTCGAGACCAGTCTGGTCTACAAGAGCTAGTTCC
>NC_022009.1:93515856-93518281 GCF_000317375.1 Microtus ochrogaster | reverse complement strand
AAAGAAAGAAAGAAAGAAAGAAAGAAAGAAAGAAAGAAAGAAAGAAAGAAAGAACGAACCCATGAAACAAAAACAAAAACACGGGTGCAACACTGAAACATCAGATGTCAATTAATAAACATTTAAATTACAAATCTCAGATACGAGTGGCTAGCTGACACTATAAACTACCAATTTCGTACCTTGCTGTGGAAAAATCAGACCAACCATTTCCAGAGGTAAGATTACATACCACAGAGTTCAGTGTAACTGAGTTAAATAAAACACTGATGGTTCATGTTGATTAAAAAAACCAGAGAGTTAATATTGGCAGAAAGCTATATTTAAATATTTACCTCTTCCTTCAATGTCTGTTGGAAAATTGCACGAATAGAGAGACAACACCGATGGAAATTCTTAATTAGCTGAGCATGGACGAAACCGCCTAGCTGAGCCACCTCTTCATGGGTGGGGGTGATGAAGATGCCCTGAACTGTTTCTAAGGCGACATAGTGGAAGAGTGTATTCTCCGGACCAGAGGTCAATCTTGAAAAGGAGAGAGAAGGAAATTTAAGTAAAGTCAGAAGAATTATTTTCACTTTCAATTTTGTATCATTCTCACAAGACTATGTGAAATAAATTAGCAGTACAACCATGGACAGAAAGCTGAGCCAAATGTCTAATTCCCTGCCCTTGACTCAAGCACAGGCTAGGCTATTCTTAATTCCCTAATGGAGACAAACAGTACCAGCCATGGAAGGATAAACACTAATTCATTTGCAGTGACTTAAATTGTCTCTTTGCTAAACAGTCAATGGGCTGGGCCCTCTTTTTCCATGGTTCATAAGAATGACTGAGCTTATGTTTGGCCTAAATTTCAACAAGCCATAAAAATGGTATCAGTTTCAAGTGGCGCACATACGATATTATCTCCTACCAAACTAAACACATTGAAATGGGCGGCACTAAACTTCTTTGCAAGGCAACAACACTGAGGATTAGCAGCACAGTTGGATTAGCATCCTCATCACCATGCCAACAGTTGTGATAGCATTCCAAACTTTACCACACCCTTCTCACTTAGACTCAGTTCATCACGCTAGAGGCAGTGGGACCTGGGAGAGTGGAGCCGAACTGAGGCCGGCTAAAGTCCCATGCAACAGCCAACTTTATTCAGAGCATCAGACAATTTATACTCTGAGGGTTAAGCGGGGTCACGCCAGTGAAGTGTACAATCACAGGGTAAGCCGCACACAGCAGACAAGCCACATGTACCAGAACCATGTTTTCCCATAGAGGCATATGGACAGTTTTCAATAGCCAGCTGTAACGGACAACCTGAAGTAAACTCACTCCTAGCTACTACACCTGGGAGGGGCACGAAAGCGCGTTTCAAGAAAAAGTCCATACTTTTGAAGAAACTGAGGTTACAAGATTCCGGTCTTCGTTTCTTGGCATTTTTCTCATAAGCACTCAGAATTCTCACATGACTCTATTCTTGAACCATGCTCCAAAAATATTCATTTACTGCTTTCAGTTTTTCTTTATTTTGAAAACTAATTTCTTTAACTTTATGTGCCATGTGGGTGCTGGGAATTGAACCCAGGTCCTCTGCAAGAACAGCCAGTGCTCTTAACCACTGAGCTATCCTCTCTAGGCACCTAGTTTTTCTTTTCTTTCCTGCCTCTTCCTCCCATACATAATCTCAGACAGGTCAGCAGAACCTATGAATAATGTTTACATTTTTCCAAAGGAAGAAGAATTAAAGAGTAATAAAAAAAAGCAAGAAATAATAACAGTTCCCATGAATGTCTTCTATGTGCCACAGTGTGTGACCGAGAGTACCTCGATTTCAGTTTTCATAATGATCATGCATGAGAGTAAATGCTATTCTGCTCTCTTAACCACTGGGAAGCAGTGTCCTGGGACAAACTGGGATGAACAAGCAAGTGGGGCTTGGTAACTTTGCAGCTTGCTCTTTCTGTCCCATCTTCTCCTCTCTACTGCTGAGCTCCAGGAGCTGGGAGGCCAAAGCAACAAAGCCAGGGAGGAAAATGGGGCCCTTTATCATGGAGATGGGGGCAGGCTGGGATTGTGGAAACAGTGGATGTGACAGCCACTGAATAAAATGCTTGGTATAAAGGATTTAAAATCATATATTTACCAAGGTGTGTATATACAAGTGAGAGTGATATAATGCATTTATTTAATAGCATGCTTTTAAAAATGAACTTTCCACATACTTAGAAAGTATCTCCATCCTTAGGATGGCGGCGGTGAGACACCCTCGTATGTGAATTCTACTTCGACGTGTCCTATTGCTTAAGTGCAATTAATTTTGTTTTGTCAGCTGGTCTCACACATGACATCAACATTAAATACCAGGGGGCTGGAGAGATGGCTCAGTGGTTAAGAGCATTGCCTGCTCTTCCAAAGGACCCGAGTT
>NC_022009.1:93511269-93514510 GCF_000317375.1 Microtus ochrogaster | reverse complement strand
CATACTGTGAGCTATACCATAGTTACACTTGTTGAATCATCTCTGCACTTTCTCACGGTGAAACCCCTCAAGGACCACGAGTTTAAAGTGAAAAGCTATGCTAGAAGTTTCTTACTTCATCATGTTATAGACTTCCACATCTTTTTCTGTAAGTTCTTTTTTTGAATTTCCCAAATGAAATGGATTTGGAAGTGTCGACTTCTTCCTAGCGAGCTGGAAGAGAAGTAGGTCAGTTTGTATGTAAGAATAGGATCAAGGAGCGGAACCATTCAAAAATTTCAAAACCTTCTAAGAGTGCTATTTTCGTGATGCATTTGCTTCCACTAAAGACTTTTTATGCCAATCTGCACTTCCTGGCTTCTTTGCTAAGGAGAGTTCAAGGTCAAGTCAGGGGGCCTGGTGAAAAGTCCCCACCAGTTCCATTAGCAAATGTATACGCAGTGTATTTGTCTCCCTGTTGTCTGGATGCCTCAAGGTCACAGATGTGTCTTACTCCTGGCAGCTGATTAGACCTGGGGTATATATAATTTACCCAAATTCTTATGGTCTCTGTCACCTACTCATTTTACCAACAGAGACAATAGTTATAGCTAGGACACGGGCACTTCCTAATACCTTCTACTCATGGCTCCAACACACCCCGTTGTTTGTGTAGAGGAGAGAGACTATCTATGCATGTGCTTGCCACAGCACTCAGGAACACGGAGCCCATTTTCAGAGTCACGCTTCCTTCTGCCTTGTCTGCCATCACCTCCATCCACTTGACAGGAAGTTTGAGAACTGTCTGGGGAGTCCCCAGCATCACCGGAGTCTGTGCTAAGCTCCTGGGGTGACAATGACTCTAACAACTGTTTGGGTATTTTATGGTATGTATGGAAAAGTAGGTAAAAGTCATACCATCAAGTATGAACACCCTCTGTGCTTCATGGTCACACTTCTAATGTTTGTGACTTTCGGAAGTGTAGATAAAAAAACCTTAGCTATTACAAACAGGCATCTCCTCCTCACTCTGATCATTTGTCTCTGTGAAATATTTTACTGACTATTTAGAGTGACAGAGAAACTGCCCCACAGCTAGGATGTTCTGTTATGAACACAGAAGAAAGGCTGATGGATGTGGACCAAGGGCTGATGCTTCTCTACCTGGAAGCACTGTGGCTTGAATGTCCTAGATGCCAAGGGCTCAAGTGGTGGCACCTGGTATTTCTTTCTCTTTTTAGTTCTAAGTCTTTGGTTTTCCAGCAATGACTAAAATACCCACCAGTTCAAATAAGGACCACTCTCTAAATTAAAAAAAAAATTCTAACAGTTATGGATCACAATGCAGACACTTGGATGAACCTTAAGCAATGCCACGCTGTCCTCCAAACCATCGGCTTCTCTTTGCTTCCGGACTGCATCTGGGGTAGTGTGTGGGCTCAGACCAACACCTTCTCCACCTTCACCAGGCTCACATCCGCCACTGCTCCGGGAGGGACTGGGCTTCCGTGCCTTGAAGGAATAGTCACTGAAAAAGGTTCTTCTGCATGTTGGAGAGGTTGCTGTTTTGGCGGACCCCTGTAGTCTACTGAGGATAGGTGAAGTGGTCAAACTATCAGCCTTTTCACGTGGTGCAGCAAGGAACCAGTCAGCACAGGATAGGCAGGGCCCCGGAGATGAGGCTAGCCGTTCCTCAATGCGGGAGTCTACTCCTTCCAGCTGATGAAGAGTTGTTCTGACCTGATCTACATAGATACAGTCTGGACCAGGATTCCCAATGGCTTTAGATGAACAGCCTCCAGCTTCCAACAGCACACACAACACATAATGGCGCTGCAAAGGAAGATGGGCACAGGTTCAGCTGCCATGGAAACACTTAATATAGCCCATATGTGCAGACTTGTACTAAAGGCATACGGGCATTTGCGAATACTAGGTGAGTACTGAAAACCTCTCTTTTCTTTTTCTTTCTTTCTTTCTTTCTTTCTTTCTTTCTTTCTTTCTTTCTTTCTTTCTTTCTTTCTTTCTTTTTACCAGCATCAAAGCTTCTTGACCCAGAATGGAAACAATCTCATATTGTTTTATTTTGATAAAGCATCAATTCACCAACAGTCAGTTCTCTTAGTCCATGGAATTTCCTAAAATAACTTCCAAATAGCCTCAATTATCACCACCATCATTTCAGACAGGGTTTATGTATAGCCCAGGCTGCTAAACTCAAACATGGAAATCCTCTTGGCTCACAGCCTTCCAAGTGCTGGGATTTTAGGGACCATCACCATACAGGGCTCAAATCTATATTGCTTCATGTATCCAAAACAAGCCAAAAGGAAAAGCCATGATAGGAAGGGGAACACGACATCCTCAGACCCTGCTAAAATTGCACACTGGATTTTCACTAATATTTCTTCATGAGTGTTAAACAGATACAGAAGGAAGGAAAGAGAGTGGCATGCAACGATTCCTTGAATATATAATTCAGGTAATAAGTAATTAACATATTCTTACTTGTAAATCAGCATGTTTGCTTGTGTATTTAAGCAAGCAGATTTTAAAAGTGTAAAATGAAATTCAAGAAAGAAGTTCATAACTCACCAGTCCAACAATTAGTAAAAAATATCTCCCTTCAGGCTCCTGGAAGGCCTCGGTGTCTGAGTCTAAAGGAGGCTGGAGGTGGTGCCGCGGGAAGACTTCTCTCCAGACTATCAGCTGGCCAATTCTTTGCTTTGCCGCTAAAGGCAGCAGGCAGTATTGGCGACAGTATGCAGCAATCTCAACGACATCATCCTTGGGTAGATGGCTGCACACCAAATAACCCTGGGATTTAATCACGCAGAGCCAAAGAGTGGGTAACAAGAATCGATGAGCCCGCACTTCTAAGAGTTTTATAAACTCTGGAACTGTGGGCTTAAGATAACGGAGCTCTAAGGCGGGTAAGTTAGGATCTGGCAAAATCCAGTCAAACTGCAGATCAAGTTTGACAGCTTCAGGGACCCAGCAGACAGGTGACCTACACAAAGCAAGGTCACCTTGAGTGCTTGGTAAAACTAGGACTAGAAAAGGAAGCAGGGCCAAGGTTGGCACAACTGGTTCTTTTCTGTATATCCTATGTCAGCTGATTTTATGGTATGTTATTTATTGTTTTTAAAGATATTTTAAAGCAAAATACTTAAACTAACTCAATTCTTTTCTTCTTCTTCTTCTTCTTCTTCTTCTTCTTCTTCTTCTTCTTCTTCTTCTTCTTCTTCTTCTTCTTCTTCTT
>NC_022009.1:93503760-93510511 GCF_000317375.1 Microtus ochrogaster | reverse complement strand
ATTTTTTTTTAAATTCTAAAAGAAAAGAACATACTGATGTTCTCCTTTATATACTTAATTCTTTTAAGTACTGTATGCCTTAACATACAGTAAAACATCAATATTTACTGCATTTATAAATCTCTGCGGCCTTATTTCCAGTCCATAGTCTGGTGCCCACACACAGATGCAAAGTAGTAACATTTCTTCTGTGTGCATAAAAGTCGGAGAAAATTTACTTTAGGTCTACATATGTTAGCAGTTGAATACTGATAAATATTTCGAGCTTCAACTTACCTTGTAAAACAGAGAAGATCCCAAAATTGTGTACAGCCGTCTCATGTCACAGTAATCCTCGGACTGGGGGGAAATTCAGAGCTGATTTATAATGTATTTGTAATATGGCACTTATTTATTTATTTTTATGTAAAAGATAAAATATTAAAGCTAAACTGCAACAATTGAAGTAGAAATTACATTTGTTAGAAATCACTTTTTTATTTCTTTTTGGTGTTTCTAGACAGGATTTGACCAGCTTCGCCTTGAACTCAAAGAAATTCACCTGTGTCTGCCTCCTGGGTGCTGGCATTAAAGGCATGAGCCACCACTGTCCTAGCAATGACTTGTAATGGAACCTTAGACATCCAAATGCTAGGGGACCAGGGTGAAAGCCCAGTATGTTTCCATGGCCCCACAACATCACAGCACACGGCATCGGCTCTTCCATGAGGGCTCTGAAAACAACCGCTATGACAGGACCTCCTCTTATCATCCACAGTACCCAATATCACCAGGAGTCATTTTTGAAAGCACAAATTGGCACAATTTATTTGTGGGCAAGTGCATGATATTTAAAAATTAATAATCAACACACACACACACACACACACACACACACACACACACACACACACTATTTGAGTATCCCCTCCTCCAGGGATCTAGACGACAGCTGAGTGAATCGAGACATTTTTGTGAAAGTCAATAGTTCATTTGGAATACAGAGATTAGAGACGAGGCCACACGCAGGAATGGAGGGATGATCAGCTAAGTCTGGTGTTGTGTGGGAGAACAGTACAGGTACTGGAACAGTGCAGCCACCAAAGCTACTGGATGCGCTGCTCAGCAGAAAGTGCAAGTTCCAGAACAAAACACCACTCCATCTGTGTTTTGCTGATCTGTTTTACTTTCCCACAGCTATATGCGATATGTATATCCGTACATGTGGGCTTCTGTGCAGAAATGGAAAGGTACAAAAAAGTCTAGAAAGATCCATTCCAAGCTCTGAGAACAGCCACTCCTGGGATGCCAGTGGGAAAGCATGAAGAGAAACATTTGTCTTCCCTGTTGACTTTATCCTCAATGCAGAGGAAATGAAAAATCAGAAATAACTAAGTGTCTGAAACTGTGTTCCATCCATAGGAATAAGGGCACTGAACAAAGCGGGGCATGGTGGTAATGCCTGTAACACCAGAGCTTAGAAGCAGAGGCAGAAGGTGGAAGACAGAAAACTGCCCAGACTGGACAAGGTGCCTTGTGAGTGTCAGCTTGTTTCCTCATATCTTGCCTTTCCCTCTCTTACTACATTATTCTGACCAACCCCAGATCCACTTCTGTAAATAACTTCAGAATGCACTCTAAGGGGCTGGAAAGACGGCTCAGAGCTTAAGAGAGTTTACTGCTCTTGTAGAGGACCCAGGTTCAGCTCTCAACCACCTGCCACTCCAGTTCCGGGGGATCCTAGTCCCTCTTCTGGCCTCTATGGGATCAGGCATGTGCACAGTGCATATACATACAGTCAGGTACAAACATACACTTCAAATAAAATACTTTTAAAAAAGTAACAGAAGAAATATTCCAAAAATATATAGCCATCATGCCAGTGTTGAAAGATTTATTCTTATCTAATACAAAGCCATAAGTACTATATATCCTTAATTGTCTCACGAATGTCTACTTACACACACACACACACACACACACACATACACACACACACATATACATACATACATACATATTTAGAGAGACAGGGCCTTACTATGTATCCCAGGTTGGCCTTAACTTGAGGTTCAACTGCCTCTGTCTCCTTGTTGCTGGGATTAAAGGTGTGCACCATCATGCCCCACTTCATAAATATTTTGAAAAAACTTGTTTGAATGAGAAGCCAAGGAAGACTATACAGTGGACTTGGTTGACACGGTTGTCTCTTCAAAGCCTCTTTCAAGGTCTTTATCCTCTTGTCTCTGCCTCTCTCCATCTTTCTGTGATTTATTTATTTGTTGAAGATTTCCCATGTTCCCAGTCTGGATTTAACTGATTGTAATTTCCCTTCTACAAATAGAGTCATGTGACATGCCCTTAACTTAATGGTGGTAGATGACCTAATGCCTCCTTCAGGTATTTCATGGGTGGCTGTGTCCTTCCACAGTGCAAATAGTGCTCCTTGTCAACCTGCGAATGCAGCATCACATGGGACATGAACCCCAGGCAGGTATCTTAACTGACACAGGGACATCCATATTCTCCTCCCTGCGCAGGGATTCTGGACCATATAAATGGATGGGCTTCAACAGAGTACTTTATCACAGCCAAAGATACAGACGCCAAGGCAACTGCCAACAATGTACTGCCTGCTGGCTGTCCTCTTGATCTCTGTGGTCACCTTGACATGTGGTTCAGACAAGAAAGGAAACATGAATGTCTGGTTCTTCCCCGTGTCCCCAGTTTTCACAGAAATGACTTGGTTCCCTTTTTTCCAAGCATCATGAACTTACAAGCTTCAGTGCCCTGGATGCCTTCCCATGTGCTGAGTCAGCCCAGTTTCAGCCCCAGCACACACAACCTGCATCCATTCTGAAAGTTCTAGAACATTCCATGTCTCTGAGGAACTTAGCTCCTTTTGGCAAGGAGTTGCTTATATACAGTGGCTTGAGTGTTAACGATATTAATTGTTTACTGACAACGTATCTCTTGGTCTTTTCATTGGGGAGACCGAGGAAATGGAAATTTTAAAGAGTTTAAAGTCACTCTGAGCGTTCCAAGTTAAGTTCAGACTCAGTGTTCTCAAATCATCAGACCATCTCCATCTCTGTCCTCACAAAGTCCTAGTGTTTGTCAAGTTAATCACTGTCTAACCTCATTGCACACATTGTGTAACTGATATTTCAGCTGAATAGAAAACCTTGGGGCAAGTAGACATGGCCAGTGTCAAAACAGAGGCCGAATGCTCTAAGCCTGCTTCACAGATGCTTAGAATGACTGATTACAGAGAGTTTAACATTGTACCTCTGTGGAAATCCTCCCCTTCTTACCAGTTCTTCAAAGTCGTTGGCCTCAAGGTCACTCAACACTGTGTCCAGTTCCACCTGTGTGAACACAAGGAGGAGCACTCAGAGCTGCCTGAGGGACTGAGCAAGTATCTTTCTCTGTCGCACTACACAAGAAATATCTCTAAACGGAACATGTTATTTTTAAGCTTTGCAAATATAAAACATTAACTTATTTAACGTATGTTTTTTTTTATTAAAAGTGGCTGAAAATGGTGAAAAAACTTGATCAACACAAAACAATTTATGAGATTAAAAAACAGTTTTCTTGTTTTAAGTTATTTTTTTTTAACTTGTTAAACTAAGCAAAATGAAAATCACTATTAATATGGTTAACTGGTTCGGGTTGGTTTTCCTGCTTCCTGTGTATTTTTGGTCAGTTGGATTCTTCCTTGTCCTTCTCCTAGAAACGATGACTTGAATAAAGCGTCGCCAATCGTTATTCAGATTAAAACATTACAGCAGGAGTCCCCCTGGGATCTGGCACAGCTTAACTTCCCCACAGAGTTATTAGACAAAAATCTTTTACATAGGATTTGGCTTCATTCCCATGAAAATTGCTGGAGCTTTTCCTTGAAGCATCTATATTTAAAGACAGAGTAAAATTATCCTGCAACGCAAAAATGTGTAAACATACAAAAAATAGTTACTTAAAAATGTAGCATACACACTACGTGTAAATAGGGATTTGCCTGCTTTTTTCTCTTATTTTCCTTAAAGGCTCAGGCATTCTCTGCAGGGCTGAGTCCCACACTGTGTTGTATCAAGACAACAAAAGCTCCTGAGACATTAGTCATGCCTTTCAATGCTGTTCACACAGTGTGACTTATCACTCACTAGTGACCCACATTTCCCTGCACCTAGCAAATGCTTTGTATTCTCTTGTTTGGTGAAAACCCTTTACCTTGTAAAAAAAAAAAAAAAAAAAAAAAACCAAAACTGTCAGACAAAGAGAACAAACACTTGTAGTTTTTTATCTTTGGCTAGTCTGTGAATTTTGCTCTACTTGGTCTCCAGGCTGATGTTAGACTAATATGATTAACTGTTCCTCTAACAATACCAGTGTGCCCGAGGAAAGCATGGTGAAAAACTCTCAATCACCTGGGAAAGAAAACCAAAGGGAGACCTCATTATATACTAAACTTGGAACAAATTACTTCCAAATTAAAACCAAATACTTCCACTGAACGCTTGCCAACTGCAAGTTGCCTCACAACTACTTTTAAATCCAAGTCTTTATGGGATTAAATTCCTTACTATTGTCATTAGAAGATACGTTGTCAATAAAAGTTACTATTCTAAGACAGCGAAAAATCTCAAAGAAAAGAAGAAAACATTCACTGAGCTTTTTGCTAAAACAAAAGCTTTGGGGATCCTGGTTTCTGGTCACACATGTAGAAAACCTGAAGTAGGTATTCAGTCCGAACAAGTCAAAAGCTGAACAGCACAAAAGGTCAACTCTTCTGTTTCTGAAAGAGGGGCGAGAACACAGCAAACTGCTGGCCTCAAGCTCTGAGACACAGACAGACAGACAGACATAGCCAGGTACTCATAATAGCTGCATAAAAGACTCAGGAGCTGAAACCCCCAACACAGGAGAACCTGCGCTGTACCTGGAAAGCTGCCAGAGGCTCTGTGTGGGTAATTTCCACAGCTAAAAACTCCATGGAAACCCAAGATGCTTGGTCCCCCAAGCTTTTGTGAGTTTTCCCACCAGCAGGCTAACCAGGTTGCCACAGAAAACGCCCTCCTGACTCTGACACTAAAAGGGAACGGGAAAGGGAACACTGCCATTCTCTAGAGCACTGGGTTTTCCTTAACAAACCCGCCCCCGTGGAGAAACTAGTCAACTCCAGCACAAGCCCATAGGATGTGGCAGACCTGGGGGTAAACACAGTCGGCAATAGCCTTCCTCACTTCAGAAGAGAACCACAAAACCTCCTATGTTCCCACACAGGAGGGAGATGCCCAACCCTGGCTCACGCTAGCTAGCCAGCCTGTTCAAGCGAAGAGCGGAGAAGAAACCTGACGAACAATGCTAAGGCCCGCAGTCCACCAACCTCCAGGCTCACCAAGGGCTGAGCCCTAACCACGAGCCAAGACCACGTTCCCTCCTGACATTTCCCCGCCTCCTTAACAGGGCCTCCAGCTAGTGGTCCTTCCCCATGGAGATGTCCAAATACCAAGAAAACAAATCACAAGGCACCAACCAGCGATCCTACATATTTAGGACTGAAAGTATCAGTTAAAATATGGCTAAAACTAGACAAGGTGAAGGCTCTGGAATTAACAGTCAGGAAATTTAAAAGAAAATGACCAAGACACTATGTAAGAAAAGCAGACACTGAAGCACACACACACACACACACACAAAGAGATAGGGAGAAGAGGGCCGGCGACTCAATCCCGGAACAAAAACAGAGGTGGAGAGAGGGACCCAAGCACACCAACCCATCCTCTGACCTCTACACACCACGGCGGCAGGTCTTCCTCAATTAGTAAGTTTTTAAAAATTATTTTAAAAAGAAAATGAGCCCACTCAAGGATTAGAAGGAGGCAGATGGTTCTGATTCTATCTAGGACCCCTAAGATTACCTTGAGTTCCTGTGGAAGTGTGAGCCAACGCACTCCAGGGAGGCTGTCCAAAAGCACGGCGCTGGCTGCATCGTACTGTTGCGCACTGCGGCTGGCGCTGAGATGCAACCTGTCTGGCTGAAGAGCTCGCTGAAAGAACAAGCTGAAGAAATGATCCAAGCGAGGAGTGTTCTCAACCTGGCAAAAGGCGCTGAAGAAACAGGAGCTGTTGTAGGTTGTTTCGCTCTTTTGACTCTTTGCCTCTTTTGGGGCCCGCCACCCAGCTCCCAAATAATCACTACTCATAAATGCCCACCCTTACTTAGCTTGACTTACTTCTAGCCAGCCTTTCTTAACTTAAATTATCCCATCGACCTTTTGCCTCTGAGCTTTCACGTTTTTTTTTTTTAATTTTTATTTCTATCTTACTTTCACTCTTATCTGTGGCTGGCTATGTGGCTGGGTGACTGACCCTTATTTTCTCGCTCCTTGATCTCTGTCACTTCCCAGATTTCTCCTCCTATTTATTCTTCTTGCCTGCCAGCCCCGCCTATCCTTTCTCCTGCTTCGCTTTTGGCCGTTCAGCTCTATATTAGCCCAGTCAGGGGTTTTAGATAGGCACAGCAACACAGCTTCACAGAGTTAAACAAATGCAACATAAAAGAATGCAACACAGTTGGGCAGTGATGGTGCATGCCTTTTATCCCAGCACTTGGGAGGCAGAGGCAGGCAGATCTCTGTGAGTTCAAGATCAGCCTGTTCCACAAGAGCTAGTTCCAGGACAGGCTCCAAAGATACAGAAAAACCCTGTCTCAAAAAACCACACACACACACACACACACACACACACACACACACACACACACACA
>NC_022009.1:93494866-93503660 GCF_000317375.1 Microtus ochrogaster | reverse complement strand
TGGAAATGAGAGCAACCCGTGAAGAGGTCCATCGCCTCCTGCAGTAGCTCAAGGGACGGGCTCCATTCCTGCATGGAAGCTCTCTTCCTCCCCAGTCCCTTAGCTACAGCCACTGTGGCGTGACTGGGGGAGAGGGTTAAGAAATACACTTTCTGTATTTAACAACAGACACCAGGGAAGAACTGCGGCCAACCTGGGGGGCATGTGCACAATAAAAAGGGCTGAAGCACACATTTCCTCCCTCTCCATCTTCCAATCATTTACAACTCGTAGGTCTTTCAAGTGACGGGGGATAATAGAGAGATTCTGACTCTGCAGGACAAAAGATTTGGCTTTGAATCTTACTAGACAGCTGTCACAAAACCAATCAAGGGGCCTCTCTCTGAGTTTTGGTTTTCGAGTCAAAACTGGGGTTAATATGATCCAACCCACCTACAAATTACCTAGTACTCAGAACACACAACTTCCTATGGTGCTTACTACAAGTACCCAGGACACAGAAGAGAAGGAGCTAAGTGATTCTTCTTCTCAGCTGAGGACATGAGCATTGGAAGGAGGGAGGGGTAGAGAGAGGGAGGGAACTGGAGGGGTTAAACAGCTGATTTTAGACATGCGAACGCAAGCCAGCATTAATCGTGACTATTCCTTGGAACAGCTCAGAAGGTGACACAATGGCTGGCTCGTATCCTACCAAAGCGACAGTCACTAATTCATTCTACACGTATCTCGGTGTGTCCTTCGTCCCAGTCCCTAGTCTCTTTGCTGGGAGCGCAGCAATACAATCAACACAAAAGACAATGAACTCCAGTGGAGCACACATTCTGAGGGAACGAGGCAAGGGGATGATGGCAGTGGGCATGGGTGCTAGAACTGGTCTTTATTTTAAGGAGCAGATCGCATGGCATTGCCCAGGCTGGCCTAAGTTTGTGAGGTCATGTGCTCCTTCAGTAACACAAAGAGCCGGGGCTATAGGTGTGCAACTTGCACCCAAGTCCATTTGCTGTTTTAGAGTAAATGACTAAGATTAAAGACTCTGAGAAAAACCATTAAGCACAATACAGCAAAGTTTGAAGTCTACTATAACTTTCAAAAGGTGATTAATAACACAGTCTCATTCCTCATTGGTTACAACCAAATTAGTAAACGGCAAAGGCACTGTGTCTGGACAACCAGCCTTTTGCACCTCATTCAAACAATCGTGTTGGGAGGGCTGTGCTTCCTCACAGATTCCTGCAGTGGAGAATGTAACGAACAGAATGACTGACATGACAGGAGTCCATCCTCGATGCCCTGAGCACCGTGACAATGAAGTCTCACCACAGATCAGCAGAGGGATGCCACCGTGTTTGGAAGAATGCATAAAAACTGTCTTTCAGTTTCTACTCTGGGGTACTCTGGTGTGCAGAGCAGAGCTACCACACTTGAGACCCCAGAAGCACTGGAACTTGCAGAAATTCCACTGGAGAAAAATGCTTCCCACTGATTATTCTGTGCAGTTAAATGATTAATGGTTACCTCTACTTTTCCCCTTCATGTCAATAAATATGTATCGCATTAGATTATAAGGTTAAGAACAACTGGCCAAAGGGCCAAGAATAATGTCACACTACAGATGTAAGCTACCTTTCCCAGATAAATGCACATCTTTAATTAAATTTTTTGACTAAAAAAAACATTTTAGGTTAGTGAAATAGCAAAGAAAACACAAACATTTACTTCAAATCTTAATTTTTGTATTCTACACAGAAATATGCTATATTTGCTTCTAAAGAAATGAACAAGTATATACTGTAATATATAATAATATATTGTAATACAGAACTTATAGTAATCACGGTATCCGGGACTAATTAGTAATCTCATGAATTTCCACATGGTACCTATTGGAATAAACTAGGGGAAAAGCAATAGCATCAGTTTCACTAAGCCCAGGTGTGATGGTTCACATCCATAGTCTCAGCACCTGGGGGGCTGAGGTAACAGGATCAGGAGTCCTAGTCATCCCACACTACATAGTAAGGCCTGGGTCAGTCTGAGCTACACAGTGAGAGTCTGTCTCAAAAAAATTAATTCATAATTGAATTTAATAAAAATTAAGGAAGAATAAGGAAAGAAAACATGAGGGAACTGTCACAGGAATGAACCAAACAGTTTGCTTCCCAAGCAAGAGTCACTGCCAAGTGCAGGGGAGGACACAGAACCATGACCTGATACTTGAGACAGAGTCAAGCAAAATGCTTACCTGTCTAAAGAACCATACATGAACTTCAGGGTTTGGGCGACATCTTCTATCATGTTCCTTAGCTGGGGAAGAGGAACTCTGCAAAGAAAATATGCAGTTACTCATTCATAACATAGTCTGATGATACAGACCCCAAAGGAGCAAGATGTCCTTACATTAACATATCGGTACAATTTAGTCAGCTCTGGGCAGAGCTGTGAAACTGCAACTAGAGAATGGTCACCCTATCGCAGGAAGTCGCTTCAGCTTTTCAGAGTCACTGTTTTACTAGAGAAATTGAACACCTGGGAAAAAAAAAAAAAAATTACAAAAAACCCACTCCCCAAATTCTCCAGTATGAATAAATTCTAGGCATAAGGGGTCGTTTGAAAGAAAATGGCCCCAACAGGAAGTGACACTATTAGGAGGTGTGGCTTGTTGGAGACAGTGTGGCCTTGTTGGAGGAAGTGTGCCACTGTGGAGGCGGGCTTTGAGGTCTCATATGCTCAAGCTATGCTTAGTGTGACAGTTTACTTCCTGTTGCCTGGGGATCAAGATGTCGATGTCTCAGCTCCTTCTCCAGCACCATGTCTGCCTGCATGCTGCCTTGCTTCTTACCATGACAATAATGGATTAAACCTCTGAAACTGTCAGCCAGCCCCAATTAAATGTTTTCCTTTATAAAAATTGCCATAGTCATGGCGTCTCTTCACAGTAACAAAAACACTAAGACCGAAGTTGGTACCAGGGACTGCAGTATTGCTGTGATAGGCCAGACCATGTTTTTGAGTTAGCAAGCAGTGGAATGCTTTAAGCACTGCTTAATGGACCATACCAGTAGGGGCATGGAAGACAGAGGTGCCCAGGGTGATCTGAACTGTGGGGTCTGACTCAAGAGGTTTCAAGGAGAAGAATTTCAGTATGCTGCCTAAAGGTGGTTCTTGTGATGTTTTTGGTGAAGAATATGACTGCTTTTTGTCCTTGTCAGAAAAGTCTGCCTCAGGCTAAGGTGAAGAGTTTTGGATTAATTTTATAGGCAGAGGAAATCTCAAAACAATCTAGTATAGACTCTGTTGTAAGGTTGCTAAGGTTAACTCTTATGAAGATTTATAATGAAAAGGAGAAACTGAACAAGAAAAATACAAAATGTACAATTTGAGGAGGAAAGGGGCACCAGGAAGTGGAATGGAGCTAAACTTTGTATTCAAGAAGATAAACAGATTAAAAAATGAAATAAAGGGAGTGGTGACCTCAGGGGAAGACCCCACCCAGCTATACTTACATCTTGTGAAGAAGAATTAAAGAATATCTTAGGTCCAGGAATGGTGGCGATACATATCTTTATTTCTAGCACTCTGAAGACAGAGGCAAGCAGAGTTCTAAGTTCAAAGCCAGTCTGGTCTACAGAACAAGTTTCAGGACAATCAAGCTTAGGCAGTAAAAGAAACTATTGAAAACAGAAAGCTAGTGAAGATGTAGCTGAATGAGGGAGCCATGTTCCAGCCCCAGCAGCAGAACTTGGCAGCTGCGGCCATGTGGTTCTGGCTTTAGAATCAAGGGTAGAAGAAAGGAGTTATGGAATCTTCCTCCCCCACTAAGGAAAGCCGCTGAGGCGAGGTGTATGAATGGAGACTAGAGAGGCCACTGTGTGAAGCTGTGAGGTGAAGACACAGGATGCTGGAGAAGCCAGAGCTGTGGGATACCTACTGAGGAGGCTGCAGACAGGGAGTGGATCTAGCCCAAGAGAAAGAAGTGTGCTGCAGTCAACAAAGCTGAACGGAGTCGAGATCTGAAGAGCATTCTGACATCAGACATGGAGATGCAGAGTTTGGAGTTTGCCCAGCTGGTCTTGGGTCTTGCTCTGGTCCAGTACTTCCTCATTATGGTCCCTTCCCTGTGTTTTGGAATGGTAATGTATATACCGTGCCAATATATGCTGCAAGTATGTGATCTGCTTTTGGATTTTGATTTTTCCAGGGGGATTACAGTTAAGAGATTGGCAGTTGTCTCGGAAGAGAGTTTAGATGTTGAAACCAATTTGAGACTGTTATAGACTACAGGGATTTTTGAAGCTGGACTGAATGCTACCTCTGTGTAGGCTGTTCTGACAGCTCCCCAAAACACAGTTATCTACTTCCCCAGTGCAGCATGCTGGGATCATGAAACCAGCACGAGGAGTTTTCTTTTCGATTAAAGTGGCATAATTTAACGAGACAGGCTTTGTTGACCACCATTTTACTTTGTGTCGCTATTGTTACCATAGTTTCAGAATTTTTTTTAAAAGGTAAACAATAAAAACTTCAACTCACTCTTCAGCAGGCAGGCCAATTAACAACAACTTGTCAGACTCCTTCAAGAAAGCAACGTGGATTTGTTTCCCATTTACATGGAGGGATGAGCTAAGAAAAACACACAATCAAAATGTGGTTAGAGTAACTTTTATGGAGATATAAAAATATCCTTAAAAGGTTACACATGGTACAATTTAAGAACTGAGTTGCTTAATAAGAAGTTTCTTGGCACATACCTAACTACCACACAGAAAAGGCAGGGGTTGTGCAGCAACAAAAACATATTTGGAATTATTTCCAAACCCCCAGGACACACAAAAGTAGAATCATCACATGCCTACAACCCTGCCTTCAAGAGGCTGAGGCAGAAGGATTGCTGTGATTTCAAATCCAGCTCAAGTACAAAAGTTCCAGGACATCAGGGCTACACAGTGAGACCCTCCCTGTCTCAAACTGGGGTGTGTGTGAAATGTTTTGTTGACGTTAAGTAGCTACGTACAGTTTAGTTTCTTAAAACGACTGTTTCCCTCCTAGCTCACTAATTCCACAGAGACTTTGTGATTGCCCATGTATGGACATGACTACTTAGGAGATTACAAAGAAAAGAAAACAGTGTACGGCTAAAAGATGGACAACCCAACACTATGAAATGTGGGCGTAGGAGCAAGTGATGGAACCGGAGTCACAGGCACATCTTGCTCAACGGAACTCCAGGACAGGGCATGTGTGCAGTGTGTGATGGATATGGAGGGAACGCGTCTGTCAGCTGTGACGTGTGTGCATTGCAAGCATGTGCAGTTTATTCTTAATTACCTTCATGCAGCTGCAAACAATTAGGTAACTTCTGAAAAGTTACAACAACCAACTATGGAAATACAGAAAGCACAAGCGCGCTGCTTTAAATAAGAACTAGTAAGAAATTTTTTTCAAACTATTATTTTTATCTTAAAGTTTAGAGGTACATATACTTTTAGGCAAATATTAGCCTCTTTTATATCACACTAGCATTATTAAATTTTTTAAAAAGAATATGCAACAAGACACATATTGTTTGGGAACTCTGAAAATAACATTTCACATTCATTGTTTCCTCAAAAAGGTTTTCCTCGATATCGTTATTTATCTTATCATTACTGACAAGATCTTAGCAGTAGATCTTAGTAGATACTAAGTAAAATGACATCTAACCTACACAGCAGAGAAAAGCAAAGAACAAACCTACATGAAAAACCTTAAATTTAAAATAAAACAAAACCAGAAAACAAGCAAACACAAATTAAAACGTTAGTCTAGGAGCTGGGATGATGGCTTGGTAGTTAAGAACAAGTGCTGCTCCCCTGGAAGACAAGTTTTGTTCCCAGCACCCATGCCAGGTTCACATGGGTGTCTCTAACTCCAGCGTCAAGGAATTAGATGCACCTACATTCATGTACACAAACTACCCCAACTCACACATACAACTAATAACAATTTTTTTAAAAAACAAATGAACATTCATCTTATGATTCTATTCATTTGAAATGTCTCCAGCAGGGATCTCTACAGACAAGGATAGCAGGCCAATGGGTGCCTGAGCTTTGAGCTGTGCACAGGCTCACAGTTGAGGGGCACAGAGTTCCCTTTTAAGGTGATAAAAATGTTCTGACATTGACCATGGCCAATCTATGAATACACTTGAATATCTACTTGAGTACTTTTTTAAAAAGAGAGTGATTTGCTTGTAATATAGCTGCTTTGTCCCCATGTATATCTGCACCATGCATATGCCCGGTACCCACAGAAGCCATAAAAGAGTGCTAGATTCCCCTGAAACTGAAATTGCAGATACTTTGGGATACCAAAGTGCTGAGAACCAAACCCAGGTCCTCTGGAAGAGCAGCCAGTGCTCTTAACCTCTGAGTCATCTCTCCAGCCCCTATTTGTACACTTTTAAGAATGGGTAAATTGTATGATTTATGGACTATAGTTAAGCAAAGCTGTTAAAAAATTAAAAGAGCAGATGGGGCCATAGCTCAGTAGTATACAGCACTTAATGGACAGGCATGAGTTCCTTGTTTGGATCCCTGCAATGAACAAATGAATGAATGAATGAATGAATGAATGAAGAATAAACAGAAATCAGACAAGCTGATTCTAAAAATATAAATTTATATATGAAATAAAGTCTCAAGCACCACTGTCTTCAAATATATAATCAATATATCTATATACCAAAAAGTCAAAGATTTATACCTAGCTTTTATTTAGGAAAACAAGTAAATTCTCCCCATTATTTTACATACCCCATATCTCCTAATATTTTTAAGTATTATTTTTACCAGGAGATGGAAAAAAGTTACAATCTGGGATATCTAACCTCATATTTTATCAGTAATATGGGAGCTGTTAAAACTTGAACTAACCATTTTTCATGAATTTTAGATTACTGAAATACTAAAGTAGAAAAATAGCAATAATTTATTTTATGACAAACCAAACTGAAAAGCTCTGAGCCCTTCATCCCCTAACTTAACCATGGCATCAAAGTTGGGCCTGGCAAATACTGCGGCTGAGGAGTTCCCCTCCTCGCCCCTCTCTCTCTTCTTCCCTCTCCCCTCTCCCTCTTCTTCCCTTGGTGCTACAGGTGGACCCAAGGCCGTGTGCGGGGTGCTGATCACTGCAGGACAATCCAGTTCTGATTTCTGCCCTTTCATCACTAAATAAACTTCACATGACACTGAGTTCTGAATCATCCTCCTAAAGAACAGTCTATATTTCTCCATCGTTAATGTAAAATCAGAGTATTTTCTAACCATGTGAAAAATTTAGATCTTCCTTAGTGAGTTGACAACCACAATAAAAACATAAGGAAGTCAAGAGTCAAGATACATAATAATGTCATGTTTAAAAGATAACACTGTCTTTTAAAGTAATTGTGTGTGTGTGTGTGTGTGTGTGTGTGTGTGTGTTGTACACATGTGTGCATGTGGCAAGTGTACCACAGCTTGAGTGTGGAGGAGGTTGGGGGACAACTTGTAGGAGTCTATTCTCTCAATCCCCCATCTAGTCCCAGGAATTGAACTCAGGTTGACAGGGTTGATAGGCGCGCAGCAAGCGCCTTTACCCATGAGCCATTTTGCCAACTCAAAGACGACAGTGCCATGAAGAATTGTAACTATGGGTCAATAGCCAAGTCTGTTAATTAAATGATTCTGACAAATCCCTGGCTTACTGCTGAATTAAAAGCATACACTCCAGATAAAAGAAATGTTTAGCTGAAACAGCTGCACCGCTGTCCTCCCCACAGTGCACTCTGCCACAGACAGGAATCCCTTTATCATAGATTCCAAAGATGAGAACTTGAAGAAGAGTGAAACATTGTTACCTAGTAACTGGCGTCCCAGTCACACTTTCCAGCATGTCACAGAGGGTGAGAAAAATCCCTCTCACACTCTTGAGTTTCTGAGAGACTTCAGACACTGGGTAATGGTACAGAATTTCCTGCTGTTAGGGCAAGAACAGATGATGAGCTCTCAGATGCTCCAACCAACATTAGTCCCGAAAGTTCAGACATTGTACAAAGAACAGAATGGGGATCCTTTCAGCTACAGTTGGAGTCTCATTCAGACCCCAGGGCAGAACTATGCCTGGAGTGTTAACACTTCAACGAGCATTTCAAATGCTACACTTGAAAGTGAGTTTAGAGACTTCATTACTTAGGAGACCAAGCTACACAATTACAATTACTATTGATTTCAAATAGTGTTTTAAGCTTTAAACCCCATGCTGTTACTCCTAGGAATCTTTTAATTTCTTTCATGCTGAATCTTAAAAGATAATCATTATTTTTAGTGATATTACTAAATATTTACTTAATTATATTTACAAAGTGAGAATGCAAAACTGAAGAAGTACAAAGAGGAAGAAAAAAGTATCACAAGATTATAAAATCTCTAACTTAAATATGGGAGAGCTTAAACAGCATAAGTCTATATGAAAGGGCACATTTTATTGCAAATTGTGGAAAACGCTAATTAACACGATAGTTTAGAAAATGGCTACTATTTTTCTGTTTTCAATGAGAACCTGTTTCTAAGAAACAGAGAGCTTTAACGAAAGTAAAATAATGAGTCTCTAAGTAGGACCTGCAGTGTGCAGACCTCCTAAAACATTGGGGACCTGCAGTGTGCAGACCTCCTAAAACATCGCTGCAGTGTGCTGACCTCCTAAAACATCGGGGACCTGCAGTGTGCTGACCTCCTAAAACATCAGGGACCTGCAGTGTGCAGACCTCCTAAAACAT
>NC_022009.1:93491663-93494766 GCF_000317375.1 Microtus ochrogaster | reverse complement strand
CTCCTAAAACATCAGGGACCTGCAGTGTGCTGATCTCCTAAAACATCAGGGACCCGCAGTGTGCAGACCTCCTAAAACATCGCTGCAGTGTGCAGACCTCCTAAAACATCGGGCAGCTTGAGCCACACTTTCTGCTAACATTTAGGCAACATCTAGTTTTCTCACACGACAAATTAAAAGCAGACAAAATTAAAACTTCTAAGATAGAAATCATGAAGAATTCAGAGTAACTTCCAATTAATCTAACGGCTATAATTGCTACAACACAAAGTCCTAACTCCTCAAATCCTCAAATACACTGGCCAAGCTTTTCCTTGATTCTGCATCTAAAGACTGCTAAGCATCTCTATGAGAATGGTTATGTGGCACAGTGTCCGTGTATTTACAATTTTCACATTATCACAGATATGATGATGAGACACTGTGCAACTTACTTTGCATACTTACTGAGACCATCTTATATATGTAAATTACTCAATATATGCTATCGGATATGTTTGCCAAATACACTGCATTATGATTCAAATTTATTGCAATTTTCACTGTGAAAACAGCTAAATAGTATTTTATTATTTGTCAAACATGAACTAAAATCTGTGATGCTGACTTAATAAATTTAAACCTTGCCCAAAAAATACTTCTATTCTATTTTGTCAAAATACCAAAGGCTGTTTTAAACAGTCTTTGATTAGTGTTTTAGACGTCTCCATCTTGTGATCCTTGCACTCCAAATCTTGCAAATGGAAGACAAGCTCTGTATCAATTATGTAACGCTCAGAGAAAGAAATGACCCCCTGACATTTCATTGTACAGTAACATAGTAGAGAAAAAAAGAGGCCATTTAAGGAAGTCGCCATAGGAGTCTGAAAAGCCTTGGTATTGAGGGGCTGGCGAGCTCTGCAGTGCCCAGCCAATTTAATTAGCTGCATTTTTAAAGCCCTCGTTAGTAGCTCGCACTTACAGAAGCTTCCACTCTGCGTGGTAAAAATAAAGAGCCTCTCCTAATTATGATATTGCTACAGAACTGGCCACAGACAGCAACCTATTTATTTGCGAGGCATTCCCACACTTTCCAGAGAAAGTCAGGCACGATGACATGTGGGCTGGAAAGGTTCAGGACAGTACCTCCCAAACTTGGGAGGATTCAAAATTAAATGCTTAAATGACTCATTCATTCTAAAGATATGAGGAGCCAGCAAGATGGAAGAAATTAGAATTATTAACACGGGAGGTCTATATATTTTTCAGAACATAACAATGCCAAGTAGTACATATACAATTAATTTCATCTTTACCATTTCACTTGTTATTAAACAGACAGAAAACAACACAAGGACATGTGTATTTCATATGACAAACGGCAAAAGGAAGCTTTGGGGGTTTCATTCCCCATCGCTGAGAGCAGCTGAAAAGCGCATGCCCTCTTCTCTTAGAGGCTTGAAACCCCTGGTGGCATAGAGTACATACACCAGCAGAACATGCACTCATGATAAGAGGCAGCTAACCCCCTCCAGTTCCTCCCCAAGTTTGCATAAGCTGGGCTGACTGATGGTCCCCTCCTCCTGCAGCAGAGGGAGCAGACACTCACCTCCTCCTTGGAGACCTCTGATTGGAGCTGCAGCGAGAGGTACATGGTGATGTGGGGGGCTCCCAGAGTACTGTGCTGGGTGCCGTCGGCCTCCGACCCGCACAGAAGTTTCACCAAATCGTTCGTGCTTGACTGTGGCTTTTTCTTTTTTGGTTGGGTTGTTTCCTTTTTCACTGCATAGGCATTTTCAAATGTCAGCTTCACCTGAAAAACATAAAACAAAATGTTTGATGTTTCAACAAGGCAAATATCAGGTGCATTTTTTTTTTAAACAAAGAAAGCCATGTGCTGACATATATAGTCAGGAGTGCACATGAGGAGATGGTACCTCAGAGTAAGAGCTAATGGTGAGGACAGGGAATTCACTTGTATCTGTACCTAACTATTTTCACAGTGGTGGACACACACACACACACACACACACACACACACACACACACACAAATTACAAATGTTTATTGAGTGAAAAGTACAATGCTCCCCATGAAAATTCATTCACACAAATGCAGTCACTGACTGCACAAAGACAACCATAGAAGAGCGGAAATCATATCGTTTGAGTACAGAAGAGTCATTGCACATCTTTGCTGCACATAGCACTGACTCACAGAGAAAGCGAAGATGGAGAGGCTGGGGCCAAGGGTAACCTTACACACTGGGAGGGAGTTGCCTTTCCTTCCAAATGGGGCAGGTTTCAAATATTCTCCTCTCAGATGGTCTTTGTAGCCCTTTAAAGAGGGGCTAAAGAGAGCACTGGCAAACAAACAACCTCTGGCATTCAGGAGCTGCACCACCAGGAGGATTATCTGTCAGTTTATCAGGAGAGTTTTAATTTCACAGCCTGATGTCAAGACTGGTCAGGATCCAGAATGCGGCAGTTTTCCGGCCGCTGACAGGCACCCCTCCTTGAAAACAGAGACACCTGCGCAGTGCCGGCTGGCTGGAGACAGCCTGCTCATCTCAAAGACGCATTGGCATGAGCATATAATGAACTAATGAACGCTGAACAAGGAGGGCATCGTCCGTAAGCTCAGGAGCCACGGTGCTTCAGATGTTTATATTCTAAAAATTCCCCTTAAAGGGAATCATCCATAAAGTTTTAAATTTAAACGCAAATAATGCTTTTCAAAGTAAGCATTATTTTCAAAGTAAGCGTGATGGTTGTTCCCCTTAATCTCTGCAGGTGCAGGTGGATCTCTGTGAGTTCAAGGTCACCCTGGTATATACAGGAAGCTCCAGGCCAGCCATGACTGTACAGTGATACTCTGCCTCTAATTAATTAACTAATTAATTAATGCTTTTTTAAAAATTATTTATTAAAGATTTCTGCCTCCTCCCTGCCACGGCCTCCCATTTCCCTCCCCCTCCCCCAGTCAAGTCCCCCTCCCTCATCAGCCCAAAGAGCAATCAGGGTTCCCTGCCCTGTGGGAAATCCAAGGAACCCCCACCTCCATCCAGGTCTAGTAAGGTGAGCATCCAAACTGCCTAGGCTCCCACAAAGCCAGTACGTGCAGT
>NC_022009.1:93489363-93490773 GCF_000317375.1 Microtus ochrogaster | reverse complement strand
AAGTGTCTTTTGGCCACTTGAACTTCTTCTGTTGAGAATTCTCTGTTCAGCTCAGTGCCCCATTTTATAATTGGGTTGATTAGCCTTTTATGGTCTAGTTTCTTGAGTTCTTTATATATTTTGGAGATCAGACCTTTATCAGTTGTGGGGTTGGTGAAGATCTTCTCCCAGTCAGTAGGTTGTCTTTTTGTCTTAGTGACAGTGTCTTTTGCTTTACAGAAGCTTCTCAGTCTAGGAGGTCCCATTTATTCAATGATGCCCTTAGTGTCTGTGCTGCTGGGGTAATTAATTAATGCTTATTCAAGAATAAAGAAGACTACCCAATGACTGAAAACATTGTATTAAGGCAGCAAGTTATATTTAAGGAAAGTACTTAAAGACTAAAAACAATACCAAATAATTCCTATTTTAATAATTTATTATAAGAGGTACAATTCTAAAGATGTAATAAGTACTAATACATTATGATCATTTTTAAAAACAAAGTTTATATACTTTTGTATATATAATATATACACACATACATACATATTCATACATATGTATGTATGTATGTGTGTATATATTACCTACCTACTCAACTGTTATATATATTGTAAAACAAAACATGTTGAAAAAAATCTTCCAAAAGAGAAAAAAATATGTATCAGGTATTTTTTCTTATTGGCAAGGGGTGTTTGGGGTCATATTCACTTTTGCTTATCTGGAGCTGGTAGCAGCTTTTACTGATGTGAATTAAGTTAGACACACATCTTTCCTAAATCTCAGGATTTACTGTGTAAGCAAGTTCCTATTGATTTGAAAGTGTCTCTCAGGAATTCACAGGGTAAAGGCTAATGGGAGACTGGAAGGTCTCCATCTAAGAGGGGTCATGCTCTAGGGGGAACTGTGGGAGCCTGGCCCCTCTTCCTCTTTCTCTCTTTTATTTATTGGTCTTGGGGTGCACACTTCTGCTTCACCTGCTCCCCAACATTTCCATATGGCACTCCACTAAAGGCTTCAGGATAAAGGGCTCATCTCATCATGGCCAGTCTTCACTGTCACCTTGACTAGATTTAGAATCGCCTAGGAGACACACACGGGCCATGTCTGTGAAGTTGTTTCCAGAGTTTACTGAGGGGAGGACTTACCCTAAATGTGGGCAGCACCATCCCACGGGATGATGCCCCAGACTGAATAAAAGGGAAAAAATGAAAAACAGACGAGCATCCACGTTCATCTTTCTACTTTGTGGTCTGCCCAGACAGGAAGAGTTTCCCTCAGACACTCCAGCAGCCATGACCTCTGCCACGTGTTTCCCCTCTATGACGGACTTCTCTGTACCAGGATTTTTCTTTTGGGCCACCAACTAGCTCCCAAATCATCACCTGGAGAGGTCTTTTTTTTTTTTTTTTTTTTTTTTTTTTTTTT
>NC_022009.1:93486396-93489093 GCF_000317375.1 Microtus ochrogaster | reverse complement strand
GCAGGCAGCTGCCTGGCTGGCCCAGACCTCTCCCTTTCTCTCTCTTTCTCGCTCTCTCCTCTCTTTTTCCTCTCATTTCTTCTTCTTCCTATATTCCTCCTTCTACTTATTCTCTCTGCCTAAAACTCCACCTATCTCTCTACTGCCTAGCTATTGGCCATTCAACTTTTCATCAGACCAATCAGGTGCCTTAGGCAGGCAAAGTGAAACAAATGCAACACATCTTTACACAATTAAACAAACAGGGCACAAACAAATGTAACACATCTTTACATCATTACCAAAGGCAGCAGAAACAAAAGTAACATACCTTCACATAGTTAAAGTCATATTCCAAAGAATAAGCAAATGTAACACATCTTTGCCTAGTTAAAATGATATTCTACATTTCCCCCTTCCAAACCAAGAGCCAACATAAACTTCCCCTCCCGTATGTAGTATTGTCAGGTATTTGGTACCAACTATGAGATAAGTAACAAACAGACCTGATCACAAGCTAGGCCCTCTAAAACTACAAGCCAGAATAAAGCTTTTCTTCCTAAGTCAGCTAATTCAGGTACTTATTACAGTGACAGATGCTAACCTACATGTAGCAAAGAAAGGGGTTAAAATCATCTAGATGTGCACATTGCTAGTAAAAATGAAGTGGGCCAAGACTAACAGGAAATTACTTAGACAGCGGCAAGGGGAAAATTTCAAAGCAGAAAGCACAGTGTCTGCAGAATTTTTTAAATGTATTTTCTGTAAACACAATATGGGTGAAAATTAACATAATTAAAGAAAGAGTCGAGAGAATATGGCTTTAGGAATTATCATCTTAGATGTGAAAATGAATATTTGGGGCCTGTGAGATGGCTCTGGGGTAAGGGCACTTGCTTCCATGATGATGACCTGAGTTTGATCCGGAACCACATGACAGCAGGAGAGTCAACCTCTAACCTCCCCCCCAGAAGTGTGTCTAATAAATAAAACTTAGTGTGAGGTTCCCACACAAACAGGCTACACGGAAGATGGTACTTATTCTGGGGAGGGGTACCGGAGGATTCACAGAAAGGGACCTCAGAGAAAGAGCCATGGCTCATACCAGGAGGACATCTTCTGCAGTGGAGGTTCTCGTGGTTGGGAAGTTTAAAGACTGGGCGTGACTCACCAAAAAATGACAATGGGAAATGAGTTGATGAACTGAACGGTCACTAATTAGACTGTGAGAAGCAGCAGTGACCTCAAATTTGATACTACTTTGCTATGCTTGTGGCCAATGACATGTGTGCTTTAAAACTAACTTTAATATTGTATTTTGCAAATGCCATGACCTGTTTTCTTTTTTCTTTCTTTCTTTCCTTTCTTTCTTTCTTTTTTTCTTTCTTTCTTTTCTCCTTTCCCTTCCCTTCCTTCCTTCCTTCCTTCCTTCCTTCCTTCCTTCCTTTCTTTCCTTTTTTTTTGTTTTTGGTTTGTTTTGAGATGGGGTTTCTCTGTGTAGCTTTTGGAGCCTATCCTGGAACTCGCTCTGCAGACCAGGCTGGCCTCAAACTCACAGAGATCTGCCTGCCTCTGCCGCCCGAGTGCTGGGATTAAAGGCGTGCACCACCACCACCACCCAGCCTCCATTACCTATTTTCTATTGCAAGCACCTTTCACCTTGGCACGAAACAAATTCAAACAAAAACACACTCCATGGGACTGTTCATTAATGTCCTCCAATGGACAGTGCTAGCACCATTTTGATTTAAGAAAAGTTGGTTCCATCATAAGGTTCAGAAGGACGTTTCTGAAGTCCTATATGATAAGCAACCATAAGTGCTGAGTTCAGTTGCCTTGACAACATGATAAGGTGTAACACATAACTAAAGAGATAAGCACTAATTTTTAAAAAGATTGATAGACATAGGTATTAAGGGCACTACATGATTATAGGGATAAACTTTTATTGAGCAATATCTAATAAGTCTCGTTCCTGTTGTTCCTAGTTTCCTGTTGTTCTTCCAGACTTTAACAAGCAATCAACGTCAGGATCCCACACTTCCTGCCTCCTCACTTGTGCAATTTGCCCAACCTTTTCCCATCCCTTCCAGGCTCAGTGATGATGCCCTGGTTCCCTCGGGTCCAGGGATGTGATTTCTATAACCCATCACCTCCAAAGTCTTGCGGCCTTGGTTATCTCCTCCCTATTTCTGTCTTCAACCCACGCTACCTAAGAAGCAATTTTTACCCTTATCAAACCCCCTCTTCCCACTTTAGTTAGAATCCTCTCCACAGGGGTGTACTGTGGGGTGGTGAGGACCCAATGCCACAGCAGGGCTGCCCTGACTTGGAGCTACCTGTGAATCAACACAGCTTTTCTCATAGCTTCCTGCTCTCTGCTGCCTTATCCTTTCTCTTTCAGCTGGCAGGAGGCAGGTGCTTTCAAAACACCTCATGAATAGGGCTCAAGAAATTAGTCTAATTGGCTCAGCAAATTCTCTCTCCTCCAGACTCTTCTCCTTTTGAGCAATCTCACTGTAAAGCTTGGGATGCTCCTTGGTCTCTAATTCTTTAATACTATAAAATTCCAGACTTTCTGAGCATCCCTGTGGGGCTTTACAAGTTTCAGATTTTTGAGTATTCAGGGCTTCAGGTTGTTCTGCATAAGAAGGGTCCCAATTTGAATCTCAATCTCTCTCTCTCTCTCTCTCTCTCTCTCTCTCTCTCTCTCTCTCT
>NC_022009.1:93474639-93485636 GCF_000317375.1 Microtus ochrogaster | reverse complement strand
GAGCCTATCCTGGAACTAGCTCTTGTAGACCAGGCTGGCCTCGAACTCACAGAGATCCGCCTGCCTCTGCCTCCCGAGTGCTGGGATTAACACTTTTGAAGCATCTAGAAAGACAAAAAACAAAACCACAAAGCTAGCTGTGGAATGTTAAAGTGGGCTTTGCCTCTGCATTTTATGTCAGCACCAGTGGAGCTGGGCTGGATTTGAAGACTTCCCTTTAGATGCCCTCTGATTACAGGCTAACCCAAAGCATATTCCTGAATATTTAGGAAAGCTGATCTGAAATCTCTGTGAGGTGTTACACGGAGGTCTTTCTTCCTGTTACACTGTCTCGAAGGCCACTGTCTGATGGAGAACAAGAAGCGATAGACCTCGCTATGCTCTGAGTGTATTTTTATGATGTCACTGCTCAGCATGCCCAGGATTAAAGTCTCTAGTGGAATTCCTTATAAAGCTGCGCTCTCTCTTCCTCTCGTTGCTGGAGGGGCTGTTTCGCATATGCCACGCCTTGGACAGGTCTACCTCAGTTGGGTCTCGCCCACCAAGACACCAGAAGCACACAGGTTGAAGGAAGAAGGAAGGAATATGCTTTGGGTTAGCCTGCAGTTCGGTACTTTGAGTAACTGATTCTGCAGCTTTGGGGGGAATCACGAAGCAGTTCCTAAACTCTTTCATAGGATCTCATTATCCAGTCTAGTCTGGCTCACAATCCTCCTGCCTCAGCCCCCTGGGTGCTCCAGAGTCCTTTTCATTATGTATAAACCAGGACCACCAACCACTGGATCCTGCAGATCTATGGTAAGGCCCTAACATGTCAGAAGATCTGTATGAAGAAGAGGAGGTGCACTCAGGGAACACACACCATAAAAGAGTTGGCAACAAGTCTGCAAGAGCTAAGGGTCCACGAGCAAGCATCTTCCGGACATGAAGCTGCCCGTGTAAGCTCACAGCAGCATGGCTGCCTGCAGGAGACCTGCAGGGGAGCAAGCCAGTTTGTAGGACAGCATGGATGGGGGAGGGCTCACAAGGCCCCAGTCCTCCCTAAGGAGTTATTGGCAGTGGATGACCACTGAGGCAGAGAGATCATCTTTCTTCGTTGATGTGTCTCACGGTAGTTGATCGTGTTCCACACTCATGCATACACACTCAGCTCTAATTTGACCGGGGCAGGAGGATGAAGGGGGATGAAGTCAAGAAAGGGATACACTGGGTGGGGACTTCAGGAAGATTGGAAGGAGAGGAGATGGACATTGGACAGGACAAAAAACACAGTTTTTATCCATGGAATTAGTAAAGAATGAAATTGTTTAGCTAAGCGATTTTTGAAAGAAGTAGTGTGTTCTGTGACATCTACGCCTGATGGTAGCTCAGGAGCCTGGGAGCTGATGTTAGGAAGTTCTGAGAAAAGGGCTAGAAAACCAGATGCCTGACAGAAATGCAATATGCATTTTACCTATGCTCTGAAGCCATGATCCTGAATTTAAAGGTGACAGAAAATTAATCTAACAGGAAATCTCAAGGCCCCATGACATTCAGACGGTGGCATTGTGCTATTTGAAGATTTTAGCCAGATTAACAGTGAGAATCAGGAGCAGGAAACAGGACAGAAACATTTGAAAGACTTATATTTTAGCCAGAGATGGAGTATATTTAAAGTTGGTGTCAGTAGATATGTAAAGACCGGCACTGTTAAAAAGAGGCCAAGGACTCTGCACGGGGTCGGTAGGAAAGATATTCAGAGGGCAGCCAGTAATTGACCAGGACTCCCTTCATCTCCAAAGCTAAGTATTAGCAAGAGGCGAAGCTGCCCTCAGTGCTCAGGCTTCAGTGTCACTCACCGCGACACGGGAGATAATCTCAGCATCTTAGAAAGAAACCAGCACAGAACGGATGTACTTTAGGAAACACCATATACAGTATGGAAGGGGATGGCCACACCTGCATTGGTCCAGGGATGCAAGACAGAACTCTCTCTATGTTTTCAGAAGTCACATCTACATCATTCACGGCAACAAGGACATCGCCTAAAAAGAGAAAAACAGAAGACAACCGGGTGAATATCCCAAACTGAAAAGTCCTGGACTCGCGACACAAGGAAACAGCTGTCTGGATTACCGCAAGGGCCTAATGGAAAATGTGGTACATGCAGGTTACTCATCCGAGGTTACTCCGAACATCAGTGACACAGCCAATCACCCAGCTTGGCCATTATGCTTCCCAACAGTGTACCATACCTCTGCCAACCATGAATATTTGAAGATATGGATATTCCCAGTCTCAGTGTAACTAAGGGGTACGTGAACCCAAAGGACCAATGGAAAATTTTTAGCATAAACCAAGTATTGCACTTAACAAAATTGAATCTAACCACTCAGACCAATAGTAATAAAAAAATCCAGCTGACATTTTAATTAAATCCATGTGGTACATGGCAATGCGCTGCGCTATTGCTGCGACCACTGACTAGTGTCTGCAGAACAGGCCTTTGTTCCACTGCTTCCGACGATACTGACATGACAAGCATGTTTCGGGCAAAATCTTTACCATGGCTGCTCTTCAGATGCTTGTATTTATCTAATTTCAAAATCGAGACCACTACTAAAATCAAATTGATACACAACACAGCTCTTGCCCAAAGAGAGTAAGAGTCAATTTCTTCTGGGGTTAAACCTGAGTGATCCTGGCCCAGGAACTCAGATTCAGGGTGCCCCTAACGTGTTCTGCTGCGGCAGTGGTTACATGAGCCAGAATAAAATTCAGCTGTAAATCAGTGCCGGGGCAGCTACCAGATTTACTGTGGGGTCCCAGGTAGGTGGGCTGGCATACCTTCGGGGGTCTATGAGCATCACATGCTTTCTGGAGGGAGTCAGAACTTGGGGGCTGGTGGAGGCTTCTGCTTCGCTAAGAATACATTGCAAAAGCTCTAGCTGACAGTCAAAGGCTGGACATGGAACACTATGTGAGCCTAAAAGACAGATACGGGCTGGGCAGTGACTAGGGCAACGGCAGTCCAAGATACCCTGGGTCTGCGTCTTCAGCACCCCAAATCTTATTTGCGAAGTTCTAACCAGGCACTCAGCCTTGCAGAGTCTTCAGACAAAGGTGTAGCTTTTTATCTGGGATCTTCAGCTTACAAGAACATAATTGAAAGTAATATTAAAGCCCTAGCAAGCTGTGTTGACAAAACCACAACACACCTAGGGGACCGTCTTGTCATTCCAGACTATACACATCAAGTCTTGTCCTTAAACCACTGCAGAAGAGAATCAAGAAAAGATGTTGTGAAAGACCAACTCTCTCCTTTCAGGAAGCTTTATACTCTTTGAGGAGGGCAGTGAGCATGCAAGTGAGCTAAGAAACCCAACAGCTTCTGAATGTCTTCTGGGTCTGGGTTCTGTCATCTTTTCAGGAGTATTTGTACAGTGCACAGCTTGACTGTCAGAGAATATCTCTCTCTCTTGAGCGCAGGTCAAGTCTGCTTTCTGTACAATGTGACAAGGACACACATTGACTCTAAATGGAAAAAAATTGTCAAGAATAACACTGTGGTAGCTGAGAAGATGGTCACATAAAACTGTGGCCTCCTCGTCCACAACCTTACTCCTCAGGGACTAGACAAGTACTGCAGAAATGTTTGGAATGGCTGCTGGCCTTATCGCTGCAGCGATGACAATGTTTGAACACCGCGTCGTCTTCATTCTGTTCACCAAAATGAAGGATGAAATATTTTTATTCTTTTAAGCTTCTCAAGTAGCAAAAACTTTAGTGCAAGTACGTAGTTTATAGAATTGCAATTTTATTGGCCAAATGGCGTAACATATAACCTAAACGTCCATACACTTGTTTGACACTTTTCTGCTTTCAATTATGAAAACACTAATTTTTAAGTGCTTCAATAGACCTTTTTGTGCCCAGTTTTTCTTCTTTCCTATGTGTATGTGATATATGCACACACATATGTGTGTCTGTATACCCATGTGAGCAAAAGGACAGAGGGGGAAATCAGATGTCCAGTTCTGTGGCTCTCTGCTGTACTCCCTTGTGACAGTCTCTCACTGAACCTGGAGCCAGGCAGGCAGCCAGAAAGCCCCAGATATTTTCCTGTCCCCCACACCAGTGGGGTTATGGGCAAATGGGAGCAACACTCGATTTTTGTTTCTTTAATCCTGATGCTTGAACTCAGGTCCTCATGTATCCAGTTCCTTTTTTTTTTCCCCTATTTTGATCTAGGCTTAACAAACTTCTTCTATTATTCATGCTTTGGTGGTAATGGTCTGTGTTCAACTGCTCAGCTCTTCCACCAGCTCCATCTGAACTCTGCCACAGACAACAGATAAATGGTTGGGGCTGTGTGCAATAATATTTTATTTCCAAACACCCACATTTGGGTTCCAAATACCTTTCCTATGCTGTAAATCATTTAAGCCTTTTAGAAAACACAGGTAGTAAGCCTGCTGTGACCTGCCGGCTCTGTCTCATTTGCCTATCTGTTCTGAATGTTTTTTCAAGATAAATGTCCAGAAATGAATCAAATGGGCTAAATTATACACTGTTGCAGAGTGATACTTTAAATTATACACTGTTGCAGAGTGATACTCATGTATAAATTATATTTTGAATAGCATAAACAATTTCCTCTTTGTTTTTCCAATGAGAAATAAATCCTTTGGTGCTGTCCCCATGTACAGAAGCAACCAACACAGCAGGCCCGCGAGACTGGGTGGGGATGAGAACACAGGCCCAGGTCTGTCAGTGATGAACAGTTTGCTCCTGAGTAGCAGCTGTTAATGCCCCTGTCAGAAGGAAATAACTGTGGCGGTGGCTTCCCAGGGAGGAGACACTAAAATCCTATCCTTCCAAGAAACTCTGTGTTCTAGCCTCTCTCTTGCAGCCAGAAAGCATGAGAAGGAAAAAGCCAAACGCCGTCTGGGACAGAACAAGACAGAGATGCTGTCCGTAAGAAAACCAGAAAGTTGCGAGGAGTACAAGCAGGACTCCCCGCTTAGTGCCTGAGGAAGGGCAAGAAGGAGGTACCACCCATGGAGAAGCTCCAGGTGGTGAAGATCCACCTCAGGAACATGGTCGTCCTGCCCGAAATGGTGGGCAGTGGGGTGGGCAGGAGCCGAGCTACAGGTGAGTTCTCTCTCCATCACCTGCAAGCCTGTGAAGCACAGCTGGCCTGGCACCCACTCTTCCTGCTTCGTCCTTTCCAAGAAGCCGTGGCCAAAAGACTCATGTTCGGTCCCAAGGGAAACAAAATCCAGTTATGACCAAAAATGAATAATATTGAAGAAAAAAGTCCCACCAAGACAGCCTCCACGATGTAGGTAAGAGAGTAAATTCTCTTTGCTCTGGTCTGAATGATATCAGCTGGCTACTGCTTCCAACTGATTGCCAAGCTTTCAGAGAATTCTTAGAAACAGAAATGTAGGCGAGCAGCTAATACTGGCACCACCCCCAGAGGACGGAAGTCTCTGAGACCTAAGCAAAGAAAGTAAGTGCAGGATGGGTTCTGCTGTTGTGAAAGGACACAAGAGAAACATCACCAGCCGGTATCACTAATGACAGGCGCACTTAGAGCAGACAAGCCACACTCACAGAGAGAGGCCAGAAAGCAAGACGTGTACATGCGTATCGCCATAGTGGGTAGCTGTGTACGGCTTAGTAACGGTGCGTGCCCTTGGAGTCTAATCTGAAAAATAAATATAATGAGTAGAGACTTTCTAAGATGCGTTGTAAAATTAACACCTCCAGTATTAGAGATAATGGAGAAGTGTGTGCCAGGGGAACACACAGACCCACAAAAACAACCCAATACATAATATAAAACACTGTCAACACTTTAAAATAATAGGTGGAAAAATAACTAAAGATTCAAAACCAAAATCCTCCTAAAGCTGAAAATACTACCTGGTATATAAAGAAGTATACTACAAGAACAGACTATGGGCAACAGCTTGGCCAGTGCCCCGGTCTTTCCTGATCACAAGCGTAATTGAGGGTCCTGAATTGCGATGAACAGCAGTTATTTTATTCAAGGGCTCAGCCCTTGAAGTTCACACACAGTCTCTGCATGGGGCTGCTCTTTCTGGAGCTCCTCAAATCCATACATACCAACACGAAGATTCCGAATTAAATGTTCCCATCCTCAGCTCTCCCCTGAGTAAGTGCAAAGCCGTTCCGCATGCACTTGGATCCAGACCACACGTCTGGCGGAGCAGCAATGACGATGGAACAGCACTATCGCTGCCTGCGTGTCTTCCTATACCTTCCATGCACTTCCTTAGCAGTCTGTAACCTTGCTGGCTTCCTCGATAAGGAGGCTTTCATCCATTAAAAGCTTCCGGAGCTACAGCAGCTAGGATGAATGCCAGTGCAGACAAACGCAACACTGGAAGGTCAATCCTTTCCCCAGAATTCAATGTTCTATCCTTCCTGGGTGGCCTTTTCTCCATGAGAAGTGTCTGTGTGTGTGTTACATGCACGAGTGTGTGTGAGTTTGTCCCTATGTACATGCAGAGGCTATTCAAAAAGCTGGAGTCTTCCTCTATCTTTCTTTCCCAGAGACAGGGTCTCTCCTCGAATCACAGCTGCTGCTTTGGCTGGGCCACATCTCCATGCATTGACAGAGATCCTTCAGACATGTGCACTTTGTGATGCTGTCACGTCACCTGTCACACTGTGGTGACATCTATTTCTGACGTGCTCTCCCGCTATTACATGAGCTCCTTTACACCACCAGTCAGAGCGTCACTGTAAACTCCACACACCTGACACTTAACAGTCAAATACATTCTGAATCAATAAACAAACAATGCGATTTAGACTTCAGGCCGGACAGATTTGAACATGTTTCTAAAACTCCTGTTTTAGGCTGGGTCAGCTGAGAAGACAGACACACTTCAGAGCGGTTAAGAATGCGCTTCCAGAGCCAGCAAGATGTTCAGTGAGTAAATGCACTTGCCAACTAGTCTGGTGATGCTCAAGCCCGGAACCCATGATGGCAGGAGAGACCCACTCTCACGAGCTGCCCTCTGACCTCCACACATGCCAGGTACAGTGCCCTGGCACAAAGAAATAAATAACCATAAAAAGAAATATATTTTCACATTTGATTAGTCTATCATTATAAAGTAGAATAAGGTCGCTAATTAGCTCACGTGTTATATCACATGACTTAAAATCAGCAATGCAAAAATATGCATCTTATGGAAATAGAAAACACTATACTGAGTGAGGTAAGTCAGACCCAAAAAGAGGAACATGGGATGTACTCACTTATATTTGGTTTCTAGCCATAAATAAAGGACATTGAGCCTATAATTAGTGATCCTAGAGAAGCTAAATAAGAAGGAGAACCCAAAGAAAAACATATAGGCATCCTCCTGAATATTAACCTTCATCAGGCGATGAAAGGAGACAGAGACAGAGACCCACATTGGAGCACTGGACAGAAATCTCAAGGTCCAAATCAGGAGCAGAAGGAGAGAGAGCACGAGCAAGGAGCTCAGGACCGCGAGGGGTGCACCCACACACTGAGACAATGGGGATGTTCTATTGGGAACTCACCAAGGCCAGCTGGCCTGGGTCTGAAAAAGCATGGGATAAAACCGGACTCGCTGAACATAGCAGACAATGAGGGCTGCTGAGAACTCAAGAACAATGGCAATGGGTCTTTTGATCCTACTGCACGTACTGGCTTTGTGGGAGCCTAGGCAGTTTGGATGCTCACCTTACTAGACCTGGATGGAGGTGGGTGGTCCTTGGACTTCCCACAGGGCAGGGAACCCTGATTGCTCTTTGGGCTGACGAGGGAGGCGGACTTGATTGGGGTAGGGGGAGGGAAATGGGAGGCGGTGAAGAGACAGAAATCTTTAATAAATAAATTTAAAAAAAATGCATCTTAAAATGTTCAAAATAATTTGTAAATTTCCTCTCAAAACTGGGATATTTTAGAGAAGTGCCCTTATAAAGGAACTTACATATAATATCACTGCCATTAAGAAGGTCAATTGACAGTCTACAGCCACTCCAAGAACTTGGTGTCCTCAGTGCAAACATACAATTTAAAAGTATTTTTATTCATAAATTATATATTTTGCATTATGTTATTGGATGCAGCTGTTCCAGCCTAAATGATCACTGTATAATCAACTTAGTTTCTTCTCCTTGTCAGCAATCATAAGCAAGATGAAATAAAATTATACTATTCAAAACTTGAAGATGAGCTCTGCTCCCTGGTCTGAACTAAGTGAGTGTTTCTGTTACACAGAAGCACTCCTTCGAAGATCATTTGTACCGACTTTACTTAGACACTGTAAATCCTGCCTTCTACACTGTGGATCACAGGGTACTGCCTTTAACCACGCATCTCTGCAAACAAGGTCTGGGGCTGCAGCAGCACTTACCAACCAGGACCTGGCCGCTCTTCATGGCAGAGCCTCCTGGCAACAGGCCGTGCACCACAAGCCTCTCTCCATCGGCTGGCTTCCCGCTCCTCCTCCAGCTCCACTTGCTCTGATGGACGATTCCCACCAGCACTTCCAGGAGTTTGAGCTGCTCCCTGGGCTTGATGACGGTTAGCTTTTTGGGGTTGATATAGACAGGCACATCCTTGTACCGCTGTTGCACAGTGACCCCAGGCTTCTGGTTGGACTGATGCTTCAGAATGGACACCGGGCCATTGTCATTGCTGTTCTTTTTGTGGTAGCGCTTAGGTAAAAGTCTTTTGCTCTTCAGGATCTTGGTGAAGCGCTTGAGCTTGGGTTCATGCTTCTTTCTTTCTCTGGAGTCATCCTCTTCAATGATGACCTCCTTCTCACTGAACCTGACGTGGTTCACGGTCTGTGTCTCAGGAAGAAGGCTCTCCTCCTCATCCTCACTCAGTTCCAGGTAAAACAGCTCACCATTCCTCTGCACACTGTCCAGCCACTCGGGCTCCAGATCACTGTGTGAGAGAGGAAAGGTCACCTGCATGGTCAACCAACATGAGAAAGAGAGAGATGGTGCAGGGTTAGAGTTTTAAAGAAGGGGAGGATCAAACAGGCAGAGTGATACAAAAGAAAACCAATGAAAACGGAGAAGGAAAGACCTTTTTCTATAATCTATTGGGCTATACTTTTAAAAATAAAACTAATTCAGGCTCATACCTGTAATTCCAGCACTTAGGAAACTGAGGCAGGAGGACTGCCATGAATTCAAGGTTAGCCTGGGCTACACAATGAGTTCCAGGCTACAAAGTGAAACCCTATCTCAAAAACCAAAAACAAAGCAAAGCAACAACAAAACTAATTCAGAGGCTGGGAAGATGGTTCGGTGGGAAAGGTACTTGCTGTGCAACTATGAGGACCTGAGTTCAGATCCCCAGCACCCACATAAAAAAGCCGGGCTCAGGGAGGACATTGCACAGTGGAGTCCACTGAATTAACATGTTCCTTCTAGGAGGGAAGGGGAGGCTCAGGAGATTCAAGAGATAAAGAAAATGCCACACGTTTGGGAAAGTAAAAACTTGACAATTTTAGAAGACCCAGATCTACAGAATGAGCAGGAACTGCTGGGGAAGAGACTCTAAACAGCAGCTGCCCAGGGAGATGCTTGGGTCTGTGGAGCTGCCCACATGCTGTACACAGTGGAGATGCTTGGGCCTGTCTACATGCTGTGCAGAGGGCTCTAGGGCTGCAGCTTGAGTCTCCATTCATTCTGGGAGATGCATATGCTTTTGAGGTATCTCTGCCCTTTGAAAGTAACCCTTTATAACTCCTGTTAGTGAGGCCCACAGATCCTCACTGACTCACCAAGTCAGACACTGCTGTCTGCTCTGCAGTGAGTAAATAATATGTGTTGTGTCTTCTGAGAAAAATCCCTCACACAATGACATGGTAGCTAGCACATGTCTAGCTCCAAGGGCGAGCTCAGGTTCAGTGAGAGACTCTGCCTCAAAAAGTAGGGTAGAGTGCAATAAAGGCCCAGCAATATCACCTCTGGCCTTCACGTGTGTACACCTGGACAAACATGCCCATAACACCCAAATGTGCTTGTGGACACACACACACACACACACACACACAGAGAGAGAGAGAGAGAGAGAGAGAGAGAGAGAGAGAGAGAGAGAGAGAGAGAGCGAGAGAGAGAGCGAGAGAGAGCGAGCACTAACCCAGCCACCGTGTGGTTATAGCTCACTTTGGACATCTCAAAATTCGCATTGGTTATTGAAAGTATTAACTGAACCCACAGAAGCCAGCTGCCTGGAAAACACGGATAAGCATACTATCTGCAAGGGAGCACTTGGGATGGCTTCAGCTAGAATGAAGTCATGCATCATGTACTTTATTTAGATAACAATTTTCAAAAAAACAGCATCATCTTTCCACAGACTGCAACCATGGCCGAAACCAGGCAGCTATAATCACAGTCCGCAATGAGCCTAGCTGTAACCTCTAATTTCTGCACAACGCCTCATTAGCAGCAACAGTAAGGAGAGTAAAGCCACACTTTACATAATTCATCCTGTGGCCGTAAAAGAGGATAGATGGGAAGTCGGTTGTTAGGTGCCCAAATTATTGCCATTAAAGTGGAAACAGCATTAAACGGCAACAACACCCATGCTGTGGCAATAAACTGATGGCTCTGTTCTGTTCTGAGGCACAGGCTGCCTTCCACACTGCCATTCTTTGAGTGCCCAGGCAGGAAAGGGTTTAATCTGTGTTCTAATCGTCACCCAACAGAAGTCTCCTTTGCTTTCCTGAGTGTTTAATAGCAACTCTGATTCTTGTATTAAATTTTTGTCAAGTACTGCTTTCTGAATACCATAAAAATTAGTCCCCAAAATATGCTATTCTATCACTACCATGGTCTGTACAGATGGTTAGTAACACACGGTCAGTATAGCTGGTTATTACACACGGTCTGTATAGCTGGTTAGTACACACGGTCTGTACAGATGGTTAGTATACACAGTCAGTATAGCTGGCTAGTATACACAAGGTCTGTATAGCTGG
>NC_022009.1:93461748-93474399 GCF_000317375.1 Microtus ochrogaster | reverse complement strand
GTATAGCTGGTTAGTATACACACGGTCAGTATAGGTGGTTAGTAACACACAATCTGTATAGCTGGTTACTAACACACAGTCCGCATAGCTGGTTAGTAACACACAGTCCGCATAGCTGGTTAGTACACACGGTCTGTACAGATGGTTAGTACACATGGTCTGTATAGCTGGTTAGTAACACATGGTCTGTATAGCTGGTTAGTAACACATGGTTTGTATAGCTGTTAGTACACAGGGTCTATATAGCTGATTAGTATACATGGTCTGTATAGCTGGTTAGTATACACGGTCTGTATAGCTGGTTAGTATACACAGTCTATATAGCTGGTTAGTATACACGGTCTATATAGCTGGTTAGTAACACACGGTCTGTATAGCTGGTTAGTCATACATGGTCTGTATGGCTGGTTAGTCATACATGGTCTGTATAGCTGGTTAGTATACACGGTCTATATAGCTGGTTAGTACACACGGTCTATATAGCTGGTTAGTAACACACGGTCTGTATAGCTGGTTAGTCATACACAGTCTGTATAGCTGGTTAGTCATACACGGTCTGTATAGCTGGTTAGTACACATGGTTTGTATAGCCGTTAGTACACAGGGTCTATATAGCTGGTTAGTACACACGATCTGTATAGCTGGTTAGTAACACATGGTCTGTATAGCTGGTTAGTCATACACGGTCTGTATAGCTGGTAAATATATACAGTCGGTATAGCTGATTAGTAACACAGACTTTTCAAGTGTACATTAATCATAAAAAAGTAAAGCAATAGGTGGCTAAAGACACCAAAACTAACACTTCACTGGTCTAGATGGTTCCAATACTTGGCATCACTTTAGATGCTCAGTGGCACTTAGATCACCAGGCACATATATCAGGCGCTTCAACCTCACCTCTCCTTGAAGTTAGTGTTTAGCATCTCCCAGCTCTGATCTGAGGAGTCCAGACAGCTGTGAGCCTCCTGGAAGCCTTTAGGTGACAAGTGAACAATAACCTTTCCTAAAATTCATTTATTTTTATTTTATGTGCATGGGTGTCGTGTCCCCAGGAACTGAAGTCATAGTCAGCTGTGTGCTGCCATGTGTGCTGGATGGAAGGGGAGGGCCTTGGACTTCCAGCAGGGCAGGGTACCCTGCCCTGTCTTAGGACTAGAGGGGGAGGGAGGAAGGGGGAGTGGGACAGCGGGAGGGAAGTGGGAGGAGGGAAGGAAGTGGAAATTTTGATTGGTATTATTTATAAAGTAACAAAAAAGAACAATAAAATAAAAAAGCACATTACTGCTGACTCTTGAAGTCACTACAAAAATGTGAACTGAAACAGCTAGATTTAATTCCTGCTCTAAAAGAATTTTTTTTTAAAATACGGGTTCATTTTTGACTTAAAGAAGGTTGCAAAGGTGCTCCTGTGTTCCCATAAAACCCCGTTCCCCTGTGTTAACATCTTACCCAGCTGTTACTCGCCTGCCAGTAAGACGCTAACGCTGGCCTGTGAGCTGACTCCAGACTCCATTTCTGTCACCGCTCTTCTATTACTGTTCTGTTTGGGCTCCAGGATTCCACCCAGCAGATCGTGTTGCTGCTTGCCATCAGGTCTCCCTCGTCTCTTGTGGTTTGCGAGTTTCTCAGCCCTTGTGTGGTCTCCCCCATCCACCTCTTGGTTAAGGCGATGTCCGTCCAATGCCCTGTTCTACAGCCAGTTGTTAACTCCTGTTTTTCTTTAGCTCCCTAACTCCCCCCCACCATTTCGCTTTTATGCCTTCCATATGCATCATCATGGGTTCTTTCTCAGCTTCTCTTCCCCACAAAACGAGGTTTCTGTTTGTTTTTTCTAACTTTGTGTTTTATTTATTATTATTGTGTATATTTGTAAGTGTGTGTGTGCAAGTACATAGATGTCATGTGGCATGCGTGAGAGCAGAGAACTCTGTGGATTACATTCTGTTCTTCCACCATGAGGGTCCCAGGAATCGAACTCGGGTTGTCTGGCTTAGCAGCAAGCAGTTTTATCTGCTGAGCCATCCAGATATCACAGCAGTGTTTTCATTTACCACAGTGTAAATGTAACGTACTTACTACATTTTCTGCCCACATGGATCTGGAAAAGATCCACACAGTATGTATCCTGACCGGCACATTTCCTCATTTAAGTAAAATGGATATTTGCACTATCCCAGATAATTACATCCTCCTCCTCTTGAGAAAAGAACAGTGCATTTCTCCCAAAGTGGTCACTGTGAACTTAAATGACACTAGCAGGTATAATAGAAGGACAAGCGTAGACACACAGAATAGAAAACTAAACAGTGGGTGATGAGGTGATGGTTAATCTCACTGTCAACATTATGGGGTCTGGTACGGGGTCTTTCAACTGTGTTTTAACAAAGACTGTCTAAAGATCTGAGAGTAAAACAGTCCCACTGGTCAGCCTTATAGACCAGATTATGATAACATATGCCTTTAATCCCAGTAGCCACACTAGTTGCCATAGAAATTGAGAGGTACATGCCTTTAATCCCAGTGGTGCACATCTTTAATTCCAGCCCTAGAGAGGAATATAAAACGGGAGGAGACAGCTCTCGACACACAGTCTAATGTTGAGATACCTGGAGGCAGAATTGCCATTTCAGATTGAGGTCAAGGTAAGAGCCAGTGGCTGACTGTTTTGCTTTTCGGATCTTTAGGTTGAACTCCAATTTCTGATCCTGAGTTTTTATTAATCGTGCTTCATTCACAAAAATGCTGATTGCCTGAGGCTTTTTAGCCACCCCAGGTCAGAGTTGGGATTAAAATTCCAGGTCTAGGACCTGGACCCAAACCTAGCTACTTGGGTTAGGGAGAGAAACTAGCAGTCCCAGCTCCCATCTGCCCTGGCTTAACTTCCATGCAAAGATGGAAAATACACAGAGAATCTGGATACTGTAATCTATTGTGTTCTCTTTGAATTGTTTGACTGCTGAGGAAGGAGCAACAGCTGCTAAAAGACATTGGATTACTAATGCTGCTGGATTAATCCAACCTATATATTTTGAAAATGCCTTGGCTTCTAAATTAAAGTCAAAAGATATGTTACTTGGAGAAGAGATTTTGCTTTTGTTTCTAAAGGAAGTGAGAGGCTGTAGATTCATTTTGGGTTAAGAAAAATAAGATTTGATCAAAATGTCTTGACTACAAAATTTAAGTCAAATATATGTTACTTTGGAGAAGACGTTTCACTTTTCTTTCCACAAGAAGTGAGAGGCTGTGGATTCATTCTTGGTTAAGAAAAATAAGGTTTGATCAAGGAAGACCCCCTGAAAAATCTCCAATGGGAACAGATGACCCAGATAACCCAATGTTTCAGAGTACGTTTGTTGCAGTTTCCTCTGAGTTCTACATCCAGAACAACCTCAAGACTGATGATTCAGTCTCACAGAATAGTCCAGTAAGGACTTGACCATAATCTCAAATTTTCTTTGGGTCCCCGATAAGATTATCAGCATCCCCACTGTGGCACTGAAACTATAAAAGAAAGCCAGCTGAGCATAAGCCTGCCTCCCTATGCCTACCAGCACCACCCTCCACGCTTTCTGCCTTGAAGCTTTGGTTTGGAGGGATTGTTATAGAATAAAGAGCAAGCTGACCTGTCTTCAAGGCCCTGCCTTGACTTCTCTCAGTAATGAATGGTAACCTGGAATCGTAAGCCAAGCAAACCCTTTCTCCTCTAAGTTGGTCATAATTTCCTATTGCAACAACAGCCATGAAACTAGAACAAACCACAAATTTCTAAGGCATTTTTAAGATGACAATGATAACTTACAAAAAGTTAATATTCTCACATTCGTTCAAAATTTTAAGAATACAATCTATCCCTATTAAGCTTCCAGAATGGATTTAAGCAGGGTTTTCCTTCACTTTTAATGACAAAAAAAAAAGGTGTTATATACTGTTCGTTGAAGATGCTGTAACTGCTAGTTCTAACTACACATAAAATGTTATCCTAAAACTATAGATAACCAGTGGCCTGAACCCTTCCACTGCCAGGCATTCACTATAAGTCACCACGGGCTTTTCCAAGAAGTCCTTAATACACAGCAACAGGTAGGGATTACTTAAAAAAATAAAATACTGTGAATCAAAATAACTCATTCATGGTATTATCAATAATTTTGACTTGAAATAGAAAGCTCTGGGGTTGAATAGAAAAAATATAGCATGAATATCTACCCTGAAGCCAGAGAGGCTGTCTTGATAGTGAGGTGCTGAGGAGACTTCCTCTCTGCAATCTATTTCTTTCCCTAAGAGGAAAACCTCTCTAGAGCTTAAAATAGTTGCCTTACAACATGTGTAGTGTCTCTTCCCTTGTAAATACGCAGAAGTCTGCAGGTGGAGAGGGACTTCAGACATTTGCTGCTCTTGGAGAGGACAGGAGTTCAGTTCCAAGCACCCACACTGTGGTTCACAACCACTGGAAACTATAGTTCCAGGGATCCAGCGCCTTCTTCTGGCCTTTATGGACACTGCACTCACGTGCACAAACACACAAAGACACATAGGTGCACACAATCAAAAATAATAAAAAGTAAATCTTTTTTAAAAATGCGCTGGAGTCCACGTCACAAGTAAGAAGGCAGTACTGCAGGACAGGGTTCAGGAGCAGCACAGACATCCTTCACAGAACACAGAGCCCACCGGGAGGCAGGCACAGCAGCAAGCAGACCAGCGCTGCGCTCCCCCAGCAGGAGCTCGGGGCCCGGGACCCGCGACACCGAGGACCCGCCATCCCCGGGAGCCTTACGTGTCGCTGCTGGCTGAGGAGCGGGAGTCCAAGTCGCTGGTCCCGGCGTCGGAATCGCCCTCCTCCTCTTCCTCCTCCTGTGAGGACAGGTCTCCAGGGAGCTCGGCCGGACGCCCACGCGAGTCTCGCCACGCGGGGTCCGACATCATCAGGATCGCGAGAGCTCCTGGTGGAAGAACTCAAACCCCAGCACCAGCCAGCCGCACCTCCAGCCGCGCCGCCATTTTGCCAGGCCGGGCCACATGACCCCGATGTTCAGCTGCGATTGGCTGAAGCGCCGGTTGCCCGGGAGACAGAGAAGCTTCCCGGTGAAGACGCGGAGCTTTGAAGAGAGCCAATGTGTACTTCCCACAGGCTGTGCACTGTCTGCTCCGCGGTTCCCCAAGCAGAGAGTGAGGCAGATATTCTTTCCCCCCTTTTCCTTTTTTCCCTTCCAGGCTGAGTATTTTACAGTTTTACTTTGTCCTGTTTTCTTTTTTTTCTAATTTTTTAAAATTGTAGTCCAAAAGGATGGGTTCCATTTGGCCAGGTTTGTTGTTCTTGTATTGACAGAACCTTAGAGATAAAGAGCTTTTGCAAATATTTCAGTTCTTTCTTTTAAAAAACAATTTTTATCTGTGATTTGTTAATACTTAACATCAAGTATTTTTAAGGTACATAATAGCTGAGTCATTCATTGCCAACTCAATTACGTTCAGTCTCAATTCATATACTATGCTAAGTATTTGCATACAATGAAGTAAACAGTTCTCTATAATTAAATAAGAAACTGAAACTTAGTGAGGTAAGAATGGTTATGCAGCTAGCGGGCAACAAAGTCAACCAAGAAACGAACTTATTATAGCACACTACATTTTCTCCTCAGGAGCCACTGCTCCAGGTTTCATTTTCCAAGATCAGCCAAGTGAGAAAGTATTACAAGATAAGTTCTCAACGTGAGCGATGTGCTCTAGATTGCACGTCACTCTGGGTCATGGTGAAATCCCACACAGCCCTGCTCCCTTCTCTTGGTTCAGTGTATGTACGCTAGCATACGCAACTCACCTGCTGGTCCCTTCTAATAGCTGACTGGTTAGAAGACAAGTCATCAGGGTGTCAGTACCACAATGATTGTGTTCAAATAGGATGACTAGATAATTCACCTAATGTCACTCTGCATCTAGAAAAAAATACTGGTTTTCCACTCCTAATATACCACAATCAACAAAGAAGATGCCTGTGACCTCTAACGGTATGGAGATGTCTCCCCACAAGCAGGCAGTGGACCCCAGCAGTGTCCAGCTAATCCAGTAACTTCGACATGGCTGGAGATGCTCAGATAACACATAACCCTCTCCTTAAATTTGAATAATCTACTTGAGTGGCCCACAGATCCAGGGAAATCCTTATAGTTACCATTTTATTACGCATCATTACAAAGACTCTAGATGAAAAGATACACAGGGTGAGGTATGGGAGAAGGAGTGCAGAAATTCAGTGATACCCTTCACTGTCCACTCTCTGAGAGCCTCCATAAGCTCATCAATCTGGAGGGCCTCTGGACCTTGTCTTTCTGGTTCTTATGGAAATGTAATCACTTAGGTCAGATTGCTAACAGGCTGCACAGAAAGACTCAGCAATGCCTGGGTTTATTTATTATTCTACATTTCTTTCTTCTAGGAAGGGGCAGGATCCCTCTGGAATGACAAGTGTCTTATGACCTACTGTCAGATAGGGACTGGTCACTGTATTAAAGAGGCTTGCTATAATCATTATATTTATGATAAAATGTATATACTTTCCCACCACTACAATTTCAAACAATCAGATTTGCCTAAGATTTTCTTCCAAAATAAAAAAGTGCTTTAGGCATCTGCTTGATAAGTTAGTCATTTGTTTGTTATTTGTTTGTTTGTTTGATACAGGGTCTCACTGTGCAGCTTTGGCTGGGCTGGAACACACTATGTAGGCCAGGCTGACCTTACATTCACAGAGATTGGCCTGCCTCTGCCTCCCAAGTTCTGGGAGGAGAGATATACACAGCTTTGCCTGGCTGCATTTCTTCATTTTTAAAGCAACCTAGTAGAAGCTTTTTTTTTTTAAAGTAAAAGACATTTAAAAATACGTTGTGTTATGTATGTGGGTGTTTTGCCTGCATGTATATCTGTGTACTAAGTGCATGCCTAGTACCCTCAGAGGCTAGAAAAGGGTCATAGACCCCTCTGGAATTTGAGTTCCAGACAGTTGTGAGCTGCCATGTAGCTGCTGAGACTCTAACCTAGATTCTCTAAGAAGAGCAGCAAGTGCTTCCAACCACCATCTCCCCAGTCCTATAAAAGACATTTTAATTAGCAAAATATCCAATTTTCTTCCCCCAAGCAATAGTCTATAATTTCTATGAGCATCTATTAATTTTACTTTGTGCTCATAAACCTCATAATGTTTTACTTCACTAGAGAATAGAGTCCAAATTCTGTATAGTGTTTAAAATGCTTTTCCCAGTTCAGGCTGGGGATGCAGCTCATTTGGCAGAGTGCTTATGTAGCATGCAGGAAGCCGTGAGTTCAATCCCCAGCATTCTATAAACCAGCTGTGGTGGTGCACATCTGTAGTCTCATCACTAGGGAGACAGAGGCAGGAGGAGCAGAAGTTCAAGATCATCCTTGCTTTCGTAGAGGAGTTGAGGCTTGTTTGGGATTCATAAAACCTTGTCTCGGATACATTTTTCCCTACATCAAATAACTGAGTATCACCTAGGAGTTAGATCTTCAATCCTATTATCTATTAACCTCATTAAGGAAGTGTGGCCAACACGTCTGGTCAAAAGGGATCACTCACACCTTACTAACGGTACAGTTTTTGAGACCTTGCCCCACATCAGTGAGATCAGAATCTGCAGAGGAGAAGCCTATAAATCTCTGTTGTTGTTTTTTTAAAGGATTTATTTTTTCCTTATGTATATGGATGTGTTGCTCGCATGAATGTGTGTGCACCATGTGTATGCCTGTTACCTGAGGAGGTCAGGAGAGGGTGTTGGATCCCCTATAACTGAAGTTACTGATGGTTATAAGCCACTATGTGGGTGCCGGGAATCACGCTGGGTCCTCTGCAAGAAAAACAATTATTCTAAACCATGAGCCATCTCTCTAGCTCCCAAATCTCTTTTAAGTGAGGGTCCCGAATGGTTTGGAAACCTTGGGAAATGATGCCCTAAGCTTTGCCCCAGTCCTATGAGGGACAGGATGGCTGGTACTTTCGAACCCTCTGCCACCGCTCCCACTTGGTGAATTTGAATCTAACTGACTGTCTCTGAATCTCTCCACAGAACCACATCTGTATCCCCAGCACATCAGTCTCTGCAAGCTTCACTTTCCTGTTCTGTACATTCACTGCACAGGACTGTTAGGAGTATAGTGAATTGATTCGTGTGAAATACTTGATGCAAGGCTCTTCAGTAGACTGAGTCACTCTGTAGACTTAGGCAGTTCTCTTGATGCTTCTACAGGATGTATTTGTTCAGGTACAACACAACCTTTACAGAACAACAATAGCTCTCTTTTTAAATAGCATTCCAAATACACCTACCCAAGTCAGAAGTCCTTTTTTCTATCTTCACTCAATCAATATTCCATGCATATACATGTATGTATATGTTTGTGTATGTATATGCATATGTATAAATGTCCCCAAATGACAGTCTCCTAGAGACATGATGACACAACTGGCTGTCCCTTCTATAAACTTCTCTCCTTTCACAAACTTGACTCACAGAAAAGAAAAAGAAAGAAAAGAAAAAATATCCTCCATACAAGTATATTATAAAAAAACTCCTTGTAGTAGACACTCCATATGTCAGCTTCCTGGACTAATTAAGTTTCATCTGTTAGCTTAATGAGAGAGAGAGAGAGAGAGAGAGAGAGAGAGAGAGAGAGAGAGAGAGAGAGAAGAGAGAGAGAGAGAGAGAAAGAGAGAGAAGAGAGAGAGAATATGTGTGTGTAATGACCTTGCTTGATCTTTATACAGACCCACATACAATATAACAACAATTATTTTTATTCTTAATTTAATTTGGGGGGGATGTGGTATTAGCAAATTGTATCTCTAACTTTATTAATTTTTAATATCCTTGCACGTGTTGGGAAAGAATGGAGAAAGAAAAAGACAATGGCATCAGGACCTTGTGAAAACACTCTGTTAGTCCAAGGGCTTAATAATTAGAAATCACAAGAAAACTTAGGCTGTGGTATATTCTCATTTTCCATTTTTGACTACATAAAAATTGAAGTTCAAAAATGTTTAACATGTAGGAGACACAAGGTCCCAATTTCCATAGATTACCATCTCAATTAGGCAAACAATACAATTCAGACATAAAATACTCCAGATAAGAACATAATTAAATATTTACCATTGTTAGCAGACTCAAGGGCTCTTTATTTAGTAGCTGGAGAAACCAGCAATGAGAGATAAATGAAAACAGGGCTATGGGAGGTGATGTTGAGTTAACCCACAGGGCACGAATTTATGTCAGGGAGCTTTGTTGGGAGCTAATCAATATTACCCTAAGTGTGAACATAGGACTATGCTTTATGAAATGAGCAATAATAGGTTTACAAATATTTTAAGGTGATTTTTAAAATGATGATAGGTCAATAAATATTTAAGATACTGTGACTTTCTAACGTTGAGTTTTCCAAAATTGAAGATAGAATCACAATACACAAAAGACACTCACAATGCTAAATTTATGGAATGAAGTTACAGTCTGAAATTTTAATTTCCTCACATGAAGTTGGAATCCCTTGTTCATATGTACAGCACTTAATTGTGATAAGAGCATTTAACTGAGGATAGAGCACAGAGGAGGCTCTAGAAGCAGGCTGGGTAGCTCAGTGACAAAAACGCTTCTTTATCATGCGTAAAACTGTAGGTTCAATCCCCACTTCTGCAAAAACCAAACAACGGGATTAAATTACTTCCCATTGGGTCACCCAGTAGCGGAAGCAGATGACACCACTCGCGCCCCAAGCCCAGTTGGTCCAGTCTGGTCTTCGTTCCCTGTCTCCACTTACAAACTAGAAACGCATTTGTTGAACTATTCTGCCACCAGTTTCTTGTGCATATAATGAATTTTAAGCTGTTTAACACCCCCTTTATCCTGTCTCACCCCTTCCCTGCTAGAACCCTTCTTCTCTAACTCTCAGCCTCCTACTTTCAAGTCTTTGAGTGTGTGTGCAACCCACTGGGTTTCAGTAGGGTTGTCTCCATGAGCAAGAGATGTTCCTAAAAGGAAGACATAGAAATGTTGCCAATACAACTTTAAAGCACAGATAATGCACTGGTCTGCTTAATGAGATGGACAGTAAATGGATGGATAGGATTTAAAGGGTGTTTCTATTATATCTATACAAACCATTATATGTGTCAACAAAAGGTATTTGAAAACTGAATGTATATGAAAATGTATCCTCATCAAGTGAGAGAGGAACTTCGATACAAGCTTTTAAACAGGTGTTTTGAAAACACAAAATGACAATAAAACACAAAATAATAGAACACAGAAAAATCAATGCAATACGAAGACGAGAAGACTTTCATAGTCTTTTAAAAAGAAATCCCTGTGAGCCGTGGTCCTGACACGTGTTTCAGGTCCTCTGGGCTGCTCGGGCAGATGGTAGCAGTTACGTGTAATGCCCATGAAATGGCTTTTTGGTCTAATGCTGAGCAGGTGTATTCCGGAAATACCCATTCCGAACTGATCACCCCCAGGCCGAAGACACCAGTTTAAACAGTTTAAACATTTTCTTTTGCCCTGCTTCATTCAGGCAGGCTTGTGCTTTAGATTTAAGGCCCTGTATTGTTAATCAGTTTGGATTCTTTTTTTTTTCTATTTGACATTTCAAACAAGAAAAATATGAGGAAATTCTATTGCAATGGAGTCTTGTGGAGTTTAAAATAAATTCCCCTCCCAGCTAGGCCAAAATCACGCTGCGAAGGATTTTACAGTGAGCGCCACTCGGGGTCATTCCTCAATTGTAATTTTTGTCAAACTCAAGGGGGATTGTCCTGGAGAATTTAACTCCTTCTTAACAGTATTTCATTTTACATGACAACAGTTGTCTAGCGGGGTGCAGAACGGGGAGCAGAAAATTTCGAGTTTCAAAAGACAGCTCTGGAGTCAAAGAAATCCGATTTTAAAACCCCTTGCATAACGCCCCCTCCCTCACACTTTCTGCAGCTCGTATGGTTTTGTACAAAGACTTTTAAGGGTCGCTTGAAACGTTTACAGATGAGAGAAGTCACGTAAACGTCCCTGGCAGGTTTTTGCTAAGCTGGCTTACCCGTCCTCACCGCAAACGTATTCAAGAGAAACTTCATTTACGTCTTAGCAAGTCCCCCTCCCATCATATCTCACTAAGGCCGGGACTTCCTAGTTAGCAACGTTAACTGTCGTCCTTTTCAGGCATTCACTCTACAAGTCAAGATGTACCGCGTGGATTCCTTTCTCACCAATAAACTCATTGCTTTCAGCGTGGGTTTTAATCTTTGTGAGTCTGGTTTGCATAAAAGACAGGGTTGAATACGCTGATGGAAAGTTGAGATTCACTTCCTTAGGAGGACTCCTGTGTTGTGTAGCTAATGTTCCGCGGCGCGTAGCGGGTGGGGTGAAATTAGATTTGTTAAAACAGAAATTCTTTCTAATCTCACTCACAAAGCCCAGGCAAAGCTCTCAGCTTCCCTCAAATCCCCCACAGAAAGTGCAGAGCTCTTTGAAAGACACATGGTCCTCTTGGAGTCTCACCGAGCCTATTGGTGTGGGGCTGGAGTCTCTGCGACCCGGGACAGCACAGACTCCGGGAGGGGAGCCCTGCATCTAGGCGAACCCAGCCTCTGAGCCCAGCCGGGCCGCACCCTGAGAGCCCACACTGACCTGTGTAGCAGGACGCGCTGCACCGAATCCAGGTCCTCCAGGTTGCGGGGCGCAGGCTTGGGGATGCTGGTCTTACCCCCCTGAAACATGCCCGTGGGAAGTCGCCGCGATGGCGAGTCTCGGGGCGGCGGCGGTTGTCAGCGGGTCCCCAGCTCCACTAAGATCCTGGATAAAGGATACGAATGCCCAGGTGGCACTGTGGGTCCCTGTGTTCCGGGGTCGCCAGGGGGAGCAATCTCGAGGTCTCTGCAGGTGGGCGATCTAGTGGTGCCCCCCCCGGATCCCCGGGGTCCGGGTGCCTCGCGGTCCCTCTCTGCACCCGGGGTCCCCGGGACCCCTCCAGGCACCTAGCTCCAGGGGCGCTCTCTTGCCGCCCAGTGCGCGCTCCGCGCCTCACCTTGAGTTCAGGGACCTCAGGTACCCCCAGTCTAGGACACCAGTTGTCCAGGTGCCGCTCCAGGGCAGGACGCTGCCACCTGAGGCCACCAACAAGCCAGGCAGGAGGAGGCGCTTGCAGACAAATGAGCTGCCCTGTGGCTGTGCAGCAGACTGAGAAAGTAAGTTGGGAAGAGGAGCCAGATGCCCCTGTGGGTGGGACTTTAAACCCTTTAACCATGTGCAAGCTGGGTTGGTGGCACTCTTCTTTTCTGCACTCGGGAGGCTGAGGCAGGAGGATAGTTACCAGTTGGAGGCCAGCCTGCTCTATGTAAGAAGAGCCAGGTCAGTCAGGGCAAGGTCCCGTCCTGAAACAAACACGCAAAAATTAAAACAAGAAACCATATATGAGTGAGTACAGTGTGAAGGGAGGGCACAGGCGTGTCTGACATGGAGTCTTTATACTCCTTGGGAGATAGCTTTGAAATGTACTTGCCTTCAGTTGTTCCTTGGTTTCAAAGCAACATATACCATTGCACCTCGTGGTCAGGGTGAGTAGGAGAAGGGAGGGAGGGAGGGAGGGAGG
>NC_022009.1:93460393-93461648 GCF_000317375.1 Microtus ochrogaster | reverse complement strand
AGGGAGGGAGAAAGGGAGGGAGGGAGAAAAGCAAGGGTAAGTGGAAGGTTAGTTTAATGTTCAACGTGGGGGGGTTGACTGTTGGGGATGGGGATGATCACGAGAGACTTCAGGATCTGTTCTGAACCTGACTCAGAATCAGATAGAATGGTAGAGGGAAGAAATGGAGAGGCTGGAAGGTTTTAAAATGTGTCGAACCAGCGATGACGTAGACACAGACTAATTGTAATTGGTAACAGATTAATTTTATACTTCTGATTAGATGGGACTTTGCTTGCTTTGTAGCTAAGTCATCGTGTGTAGATTGTTTTTCTCCTAAATAAGTTTCTCTTGTCCCGGCTGCTAAGTAGGTGAAGAGGGTGGAAGAGAGTGGTTTCATCATAAGGCATGGAAACTTCTACTTCACGCTCCTGCCTGCAGTGTTTCCCTGGCTTGTTCTGCACACTCGTCTGGTGTTCTTCCACCGAGTATCAAGAAACTGAAGGGTTTGTCTTTTGATCCAAGGAAGGAAACAAAGAATGTGATGCTTATAAAAGTATAATTTATCAGAGTGAAAATCTAAAAGATAAATTTCAATAATGAGTGCTTTTTAATGTTCGTTCATGCAATGATGTGATCTGAATTCGTAGAATGAAATTATATGAAATTTAAAGAGAATGTTTGATAGCAATAAAATAATTACGATTCAAATGTATGTAAATACTCAAGATGCAAATTTATATGTTCAGTTTGTATTTGTTATTTGTCTCCTTGCTATGACAAAAGACCCCACAAAGGTGGTTTAAAGAAGAAAGGGCTTATTCTGGCTCATGGTTGGGGAGGACGGCACAGCAATGGGAGCAGGTAGTGGCTTGTCACAAGGCGTTCCAGTCAGGAAGCCCAGGGCCATGGAGGTGATGCTCAGCTAGCTTGCTTCGTCTTCTTATTAGTCTCCGTATCCCAGGATGGTCTCCCCTTCTCATTTCCAGGAAACACGCCTCAGACATGCCCCGAGTTGTGTTTCCATGGTGATTCTAAATGTAGCCAAGTCGTCAGTGCGGATCATTGATCTCATTGTCCCTTGTTAGCTATGGAGTTGAGGTCTCTGGTGCTGTTATACACTGATCTATGTCACCCTCAGTATAATGGAGCTCTTAATCCCAAGGGCCCTAATGGGTCCTAATTTCAAAAGAGTCTTTGACATATAGCAAAGATGACATTATACCGAATTAGGGCGTTATTCAATCAGTCAGGGGGCTTTATAAGACAGAAAAGT
>NC_022009.1:93456193-93460001 GCF_000317375.1 Microtus ochrogaster | reverse complement strand
ACAGAGAGAGAGAGAGAGAGAGAGAGAGAGAGAGAGAGAGAGAGAGAGAGAGAGAGAACACTGTTGGATAGCAGATATGAAATGACAAATCTGTATGTGTGGTAGTGAGCTTTCCGTCACCACCATAAAAGACCCATGGGAAACAAATGTCCCCATCTGATGAGCAGATATGCACACTGCTTTCAGGAATGTCTGATGTGAGTAGCAGCAGACACTCGGATAAGCAAATTCCTCGCCTCGACACCAGGAAGCAGAGGAGGAGGAGAAAGAGACCCAAGGTCCCTTGAGTAGAGTCTTATGTGGTCGAGGTTCTTCAGCAACACCACCCTGGGGGCCAAGCCTGAAACACAGGAGCCTTTGGGGTCTGTCAGAGACAGCACTGAAGTGGGGAGCAGTACCAAAGACCACCAGCAGCACCAAAGACAGGCATGGAGCCAAACATCCTCTAGAATGCCCGAAGGGTCACGGTCCTCCTAACAGCTTCAGGTCTCCAGAACAATGGAGAGATACATGTCTGATGTTTTAATCACCTGATGCACAGCAGCTACTTGGTGTAAGTCCAGGAAGTTAGCACAATTAGCTTCTTCCACATGTGAAATGGGAGTCAAGATATGACAGGGGCCAGGGCAGAGGTCTGAGGAAAGCACAGGAAAGGTGAACTCTTGGGGCCAGAGGGAGAGGTTGAGCAGGGTAACAAACGTAAAGAGATTTCCAGGCCTTTTGAGAGTTGTGATAAGCAGGGTTTCTGAACATTCTCCAAAGATGTCACAACAGAGGGATTGAAAGCACAATGACTTAGCACCCTGGTCCTCAGGGTGCAGTTGGCTGTGGGATGAGGAGAGAGACCTAGTTGCGAGAGGCCTGAAGAGCGAGAACTTTGTGTGACTGATGGCCAGAGAGAGTCGAGGGGCTGGGAGAGAGGTCTCCATCGGTAAAATGCTTGTTTTGCCAGCATGAGGACGGGGAGCTTGATGCTCAGAAACATGTCAAAACAGCTGGGTGGCCTGCTTGTAATTCTAGCACTGGGGAGAGGTAAGTGGATCCCTGGTGCTTGGTGGTTAGCTAGCCAGCGCAGGTGGAGAGAGCCTCCTGAGTACAAGTCTGTGGAGCCGTGGTGGCTTGCAGGGAGAGTGCTTCACGGGAGTAGCTTTAGCAGCACAGAGTGCAAGCTGGCTGAGTGCCAGCCTGGAAATGGGGACCTAGGTTTCACAGCCACAAAACAACTGTGTTCTGCCAACGACCTGCATAAGCTCGGAAAACCCTCTGCCCACCTGGATCCTTAAAGGTTTTAACCCCATGGAAAGTTTGACTTTGCTCGGGGAGAGCCTAAGCAGAACCCCTGGTTTCACTGGACTTCTGAACTAGCTGTGTACTTTTGTGTGTCAAGAGAAAATGAACAGGGGGCATTTTCAGGGGTGCAGATGGCAAGTTGCCCATGGAGTAGATACTACCCAGTTGGCTTGTGGGCAGGAATTGCTTTAGCCAGTGCTTGGCAGCTGCAAGGCAAGCATGAATTTCTCCCCACCACACTCTCCTGGGTTCCCTGCTATTGCATTTTTTCTGGTTCTGGTTCTTTTTCTTTTCCTAAACCATAAAGGTCGGGACTCTTGCCCCCAAACACACAGAAACTTCCTTCAGAGGTCAGAAAGACTCTCGTGTAGAATAGATTCCTCAAATCAACCTATTGTCAGAAAGACTCTCATGTAGGAGAGACTTCTCAACTCAACCTATCTTCCAAGGTTATAATCAGGACAGTCAGACCCTTTGAGAAGTTGCCTCTGAGGTGGAGATTTCCACATATGAAGTTTATTGGGAAATGTTGGGGGATGAAGGAGGGGAATGAAGGATTCACGTGGGTAGGAGGAACACTTAAACTATAATACGGTCTCAACAAATATTCAGCCAATTCTGTGTCCTTATCAGGGGATGATCTTGGAGTACCATCCTGAATCAAAGCAGGATGGGTCCTTGCATCTGGAAAGGATATTTGCTTTGGTGATTCTCTCCAGTGAAGGTTGTTACACGGCTACAGCAGCGGATCTGGGCTGTCAGTCATCAGCAGGATGAAGAATGGATGGTTCCTGAACGAAAGGGCGAATGGGGATGAGGAGGGATTAAAGCAGGCTCCACAGCACCTAGCTGAACACAGAAGAAGCTCATAAACCTATGTGTGGAGGTACATGCGTGTAATCCCAGCACTCAGGAGATGGAGGAAAGCAGATCATTCGGGGACAGGCTGGGGTACAGAGAGACAATTCATCTTAAACAACAGAAGGGGGAGTAGGGGAAAAAGAGAGAGAGAAGAAGTAGGAGGAAGTGGTGGAGGAGAGAGTCAGGCAGAAGTTTACTAGTCGGACATGGACTTCTCTGCCAGAGGGGTTTCTCAACAGAGGCGTTAACAGCTGGTGAGAAGGCTGCACAGCAGGGACCAATATTAAATCAAAGCCACAACACCAGCAGATGCAGTCTGAGTGCTTTGAGACTTCCAAAGCCCTTCTCCAGCACGCCTGGCTGCACGCTGGCTCACCTGTGCAGCACTACCCTAGAGACCATCTGTGTATTCTGTGCCTTAGGAGGAGCATGCAGCACAGGGCAGCGAGTGGCCAGTGCTCAGTGGCACAGCACTTGCCCGGCTAGCATGCCTGGAGCCCTGGATTCTATCCCCAGGACAGTAAAGGTAAAGGAAAGCATGGAGCGGTCCTACCTCCTGACTTCTCTCTATGCACTGGATGCAACTTTGCCCTTCCGTTGCAAAGACAACATATACATAGCAAGTCTAGATCTTAAAAACCACAGCAAATACCAGGTGTGCTGGTGCATACTTCTAATCCCAGGTCTTTGGGTGCAGAGGCAGGTGGATCCCTGTGAGTTCCCCGACAGCCAAGACTACACTGAGAGACTCTGTCTCAACCAAAACAAACAAACAAACAAAAATGCAGAAGTGTGATCTAATCCTTACCTCCAAAGGTTGGCTTTCGGATATTATCATCTACAAAGCACACTTCTCTATTTTCTTTTTAATTACACCAGCGAGGAGGGGCCTTTTCGTCTAAAGACAAGTATGTGCTGCAATCAATTATCAAGAGAGCATGGGTTCTTATCGGTGCATCTGAGGTCCGGTATTGCACTACAGTGGAGGACACCAGAGTGGTGGGGCACCTGGCAGAGGTGCCAGGTATTCACTACAGAATAGTGATTGTAGTTTTTTGTTTTGTTTTGTTTTTACTTTTTACTCTTTGGGACGCCTGCCACCCAGTTACTCCCCTCCCCCCAAACACACACACACACACACACACACACACACACACACACACACACACACACAGAAACTTATTCTTACTTATGAATGCCTGGCCTTAGCTTGACTTATTTCTAACCAACTTTTTTTTTTTTAACTTAAATTATCCTGTCTACCTTTTCCTCTGGGCTTTTACTTTTCTGTATTCTATATCTCTTTCTTTCCTTCTTATTTCGTACTGGCTGGGTGGCTGGGCCCTGGTGCTCTCTCTCCTCCTTTTCTCCCTCTTTGCTCTTTCTTCTCTTCCCCTCGTGTTTATTCTCTGCCCGCCAGCGCCATCTATCGCTCTCCTGCCTCACTATTGGCCATCCCGCTCTTTATTAGACCTTCAGGTGTTTTAGGCAGGCAAAGTAACAGAGCTTCACAGAGTTAAACAAACACCACATAAAAGAATGTAAGACATCTTTGCATCATTAAACAAATATTCCACAGCATAAACAAATGCAGCACACCTTCAGCTAATATTCCACAGCATAAACAAATGCAGCACACCTTCAGCTAATATTCCAC
>NC_022009.1:93453416-93456093 GCF_000317375.1 Microtus ochrogaster | reverse complement strand
AATATTCCACAGCATAAACAAATGCAGCACACCTTCAGCTAATATTCCACAGCATAAACAAATGCAGCACACCTTCAGCTAATATTCCACGAGTGAGGGCAGGAAGTGAGGGGAAAACTGTGAGGAAGATGGAAGACAGGGCTTTTTGAACACACAGCATCCGTGCCACGTGGATGCAGAGGAATATTTACATATTACAAATGCAATGGTATTCAGGATTGAACTAGTTAAGACTTCCTCATGTTAATGTTCTATGTCTGTATTTTCTTTCAGACATTGCTGAACATACTAGTAACAGAGTGTCTTTTTTATAAGACTGTATTTTCCTGTTGCTGTGCTAAAATAACGGACAAAGGCAAGTTAAGGAAGCAAGGGTGTATGCCGTCTCACAGGTTGATGGTACCCAGTCCACCACGGCAGGCAAGACAGTGGCAGGAGCAGGGGGCAGCTGATCACACTGCCTTTGCACCAGGAAGCACAGCCCACTTTCTCCTTTTCATTCAGTCTGGGACTCCAGCCCATGGAATGATGTCATCCTCAGTGAAAGCAGACCTTCCTGCCTCACTTAACCCAACTAGATACTCCCCACAGACCCCCAAAGGTGTGTCTCCTGGGGATTCTCAGTACTGTGCAACTGATGAGCAGAGTTAACTATCACGGAAAGCTGATAACAGTTTAGCATTTCTGGATGTCCCCCTCGTGCCTATCATTGGCTTTACCAATATTTCATTTTCTCCTTCCCTGCTTTTCTTCCTCTGTACTTCCTTCTCCCCAAGCCCCTTTCTTTTAGCATCAAACTGGCCATCTTTCTGTTTCCATGTCCCAAGTGCTGAGCTCAGATGTGCATGTCACCATGCCCACTTTAATGAATATTCTTGAGAACATATTGCTGTGCTAACCTTTAGAAATTCTTCTCAAGGCATTCATGCAAGGCTCCTTTTCCATCTTCCTACCTGGGGATGGGTGGGGAATTGGGGGCTCCATCATCAGCTGCCCATAGGACCGAGAGTCCCCATCTTTCTCAGGAGTTGACTCTTTATGCACTAAACTCTGTCTGTCTGTCTTCGTCTATTTTCACTGCTGTCCAAGACAGGGGCACTGGCACTGGCACAGCCTAATATTCTCTTGTACTATTCAGAGACTAATGAACACCATTTAGGTGTTTTCATCTTTAGATCTATGAGAGAGACAGAGAGAGACAGAGAGAGACAGAGACAGAGAGAGAGAGACAGAGAGAGAGAGAGAGAGAGAGAGAGAGAGAGAGAGAGAGGCTGTTATATAGATGATAGGCAGATAACGTGATTAGGACCGGATCCAAAACTTTTCTGTGTGTAAAGTTTTAGAACAAAATAGGTGGGAAGGGCTTTCTGCTGACCCTTTCTGGGGCAGTCATGCACCTCGTCTTTTAGCAACTGGGGTCAGTTCAGTGGCGTAAAGGGTTACTGATGGCCCCCCAGCTTCTTTTGAATTTGCCTTTAATCAGCATATACATAATTAGGTTTGACTGGGGCAGTTTTTCAAAGATCTGTCTTATTTCTCTCGCTCCCTCTGCCGCCTTGTGCTCTTCTTCCCCCTGGAGCCTCCTTTCTGCGTTTGTGCTGCCCTGTCCTTTTGCCATCCTGCCCAGCTCTCCACACCTCATGCTCCCTTCCCATCTCCTATCTAAGGTCAAAGCCTGTACCTACTCTCAAGTCCCCTGACTTATGTAGATACGAGTGATAGAAGCTAGGTGCTTCCCCGACTGATAGTCTGTCTCAGAACACAGGAGTGCATACGTTTGATCAGTCTTGGATTCTTGGTGTCTGTGTGAGCCGCTCATGAAGAGCTGCTTCACAGTGGGGAGAGCCGCCTCCCGCTCAGCCTTCGGGGCCACACCCAGATGAAAGTGGCCTGGGAACTTGTGTGTGAGGAGGGGATGGGTGGAGAAGTTGCAAAGCTGCCTCTCCTCCCCTTTGCTGAATGCTTCCATTCTCTGAAGGCCCAGGTACGATTAATGCCCCACAGGAATGGTAAACAAGAGGGCGGTGCATTCTCATAACTAAGGGTTAAACCTTCCACGAGGCACTGGCTGCACAGGGAGTGGGTGTCTGACATTTCGAGGGGGTAAGGGAGTTCAGAGGGTGTGAGCAGGAGCTTTCTTTGGGTGGAAGATAGTCCTGATTCTTTCTCTTAACACCATTGGCTCATGTATGTTGCTGTGGAGGTGTGTGTGTGTGTGTGTGTGTGTGTGTGTGTGTGTGTGTGTGTGTGTGTGAGTTTAGCATGCAAGGAAACCTTTCACTCAATTCCCATTGGTGTTATAACAGGAAAACGAGCTGAAGATGGTAGGTGATTTAAAAACTAGGACGAGGACTCTCACAGACATTGTTCAATTTTAAGGAAGTCATGATTATTTGCATTCAAACTAGACTTAAACACAAAGTTTGTGATGTTTGAGAAGACCTTCAGGTCAAAATACCAGATGAAAGCCTTGGTGCTCTGAGGTTCATGGGAGCTTTCGCATGCGCCGTCCACTACGGAGCACAGGCCTCTTGGGTCCACAGAGCCGAGGGTTCTTTTTTTTGTTTTTTTTTTTGGTTTTTCGAGACAGGGTTTCTCCGTAGCTTTTGGTTCCTGTCCTGGAACTAGCTCTTGTAGTCCAGGCTGGCCTCGAACTCACAGAGATCCACCTGCCTCT
>NC_022009.1:93435517-93453316 GCF_000317375.1 Microtus ochrogaster | reverse complement strand
GGCTGAGCAGAGGGTTCTTGAACTGCCTAAGCATGAAGTAAGTCACACTTGCTTCCCACTTGAAATTTACCGACTAGAAATATATTGGTCAAATTAATGATTGGCTTTTTCAGAAACTGAAATATTGAAATCACTTTCTTTTAATACAGTGAATCAATCCCCTTAAAGGGCATGGGGTAAGGGAGTGTAAGAGTCTTTTGCCAGTAAGAGTGAGGCCCAAACTTTTCGAAAGGACGTAGAGTGGAAAGCTCACTGAAATGAAGTCACTGCCTTGAGCCTGGGTGCTGTCTCTCAATATTACTGTTGTTTTAAGTTTATGAGTATGGGTGTTCTGCCTCCATCTGGGCACCATGTGCATGCAGTGCCTGCAAGAGACCAGCAGAGGGCATCAGGTCCCCCTGTAACCGCAATTCCAGATTCTCGCGAGCTACCATGTAGGTGCTGGGAGTGGAACTTGGGTCGTCTGGAAGAGCAGTGAGTTGCTTTTAACTGCTGAGCAATCATGCCGCCGCTGAATGCTATCATTTTAATGGTTCTGAAAAACCAAATGGATCCTGTCAAATCAGTTTATCTTGCTCAGGCATTCCCGATTCTCCATCGAGTTGCTCCTTTAGGTGCTGAGCACCCTCAGGTGATCGTATCCTCTTCGTGTAACTCACACTGTAAATTTTTTTCCATGGTTCTTGGAGAAAATAAAGACTTCCTAGTTCTGTTGAAAGATCCTTGGTAATCTGGTTCTCACAGGTCCTTCCAGTCTTTTACAATCGTTACCCACCCCTCTTCTGCGGAGTCTCAGGTAGAGGGTAACTTCTTGCTCCTCCATCCGGTCAACTGTCGGATTCCCCTGCTGCAGCTCCCCCAGACCCTTCCTCCCCAAGTTGCTTTTGGTCAGGATTTTGTCACAGAGACAGGAAGCAGATGACACACAGGTGACGGCATCTCACACTCTACCTCGGAATATGTGCAATTATTAAATATATGAAAGCAAAAACTGAATTTTTTTTAACAGGTCTGCCGCCTGTATCACTGATTTTATTATTACGGTTTTTTTTCGTTTTTATTATAAAATTCTTCTAGAAAATTTCCTGGGATGGTAATGAAAGCTCCCTATAGCGCAGGCACAGAATAGACTCCTGTTCAATGCCCCAGTCTGCAGTGTAAACAGTGCTAATTGTGTGTGCTGCTTTCTTTGGGGGAAGGACGCAGAGAGGTTCTTGAAAATATTGTTCTTGGGCTGGGAGAAAATTAAATCAAAAAGTGCATCCCTCAACAGCTCAAAGACCTGAGTTCAGAGCCACTACCCTGCCCACAAAGCAGTGCTGGGCGGGGCCGTGCACACACACACACACACACACACACACACACACACACACACACGTGTACAGTGTACACACATGCACACACACCTACACACAGGTGCAAGCACGTACATGCACACATGAGCTTGTGCACTCAAGTCTGGTTTAAAGCAATAGATTCCCTATACAGGATGCATTTTGGATGAATAGAAAATTGTTTTAAAAAGGCAAAAGAGCTCCACCTGGTGGCAAACAGAGGAATTGCCCAATATATATTCCCCTGGTTTGGATAGGCTTTAGGACTCCTTCTCCTGGGGCAAAGTCATTGATACCATTTCTGAATTATATGGAATCTGTCCATTTTACGAATTATCTATTTTTTTAATGTTGGAAGGTTCTAGAAACTTCTACATCTTCCCTTCACACTGTCTGTGATGGGGAAATCACTCCTGACAGTAAAGTCCCACTTCTTGGCTCTGAAATCCTGCCATCCTTTGATTCCTGCTTAGTCCACGCCTCCTGCAGGCTGCAGCCCCCAAGGACCTAGCCCAGGATGCCAGACACAGATCACACCCTGGGGAGACAGGAGGACACTGTCTCCCACTTAGAATAGCTATACTGGACGTTTAATTCCTTTTTTGGTACCTGCCTCTCTAAGACCCCAGACTTACGTGAGATACCTTCTGAAAGTTGCGTGAAAAATGAGGATGTGGAGACACGAGACTTTAGTTTTTGGACTGTTTGTTATTGGCGCTCATGTCCTGGGATACCAGTGATGCTGGAAGCCCCAGAAGCCACCGCAGGGAGGATTTCAGAGTCCCCCCCCCCCAGCAGTCAAGATGGTTTTTGGACAACAGTGATGGCAAATCCCTTTCTAGAAACACACTTCTGCCAAGAGACCTGAGTGTCGTCTCTGTATACACACAGCACATCATGCTACAGCTCAGCCTAAGCGCTGTTGGTGGTTCCTCTGGGGAGCCAGAGTCTACGGACTTTTTCACTAAAAGGGGTTGCACACCGTTATCCTGTTCCCGAGCACTGTCGGTGGCATGGAGGGACAGGGGGTTATGGTTCTCCATAGAAAGGCCACGGTAACTCACAACTTCTGGAAAATGCAGAAGGGTCTGGCGTCACACTGTGCTCTCGGTTTGCTGGACTCCTGACACTCACGCTGACAGGACCCTAGGGCAACAAAGCTTCAGGTCACCATGTAGAGTGACAGTAACAAACGCAGCATGGGGCAGAGAGGTCCCGCCGAGACCCTGCTTGGCAGTACCCTCAGGCCTGGGTGAACCCCGTGCCCTAAAGCACCTTTGCCTACTAAGGTTTTATTATTAGTGACAATTTATTTTTATGAAATTATCAGCTAGAGAAAACAGGTATTTTAATCTTTTATTAGGATTTTTTTGCAGTATACACTAAGAGACTTTATTCTCTTTTCACTCCCCTCACCCCACCTCTGCAGGTTCCACTGTCCGAGAACTTGACCTCTTACTCTGTCTGCTTCTACTCCCTAGGTGGTGTTGGGCTCACAGTGTGAGCTACCAAGTCTGATTCAGAGGTTTCTTCAAAATATTCTAAATCAACTATTCAAGTAGAACTATTGTCCTTACTTTCCCTTTGTTCTGTAAGCTATATGGATTATTTAATAATAAAGATTAGGTCATTTAATCACCTTTGGAAGGTTAATATGGAGTAAGTATGAATTAAATTGGATGAAGGATCTGTAGGAAACAGAAAAACAATGGAAAAGGGGGGTCCTTTCATACTGCCTGACCACAGAAGCAAAGAGCCAAAGGAGACAGACTTCTTTGTAGACAGCAGTGAATAATACTTTTCTCTAGTAATTTTTGGTGTTCTTTCATAGTTTTTTTTAAAATTAATAATTTATCTCCCCAATTATATTTTGAAGCCACAATCTCAATGATATTATATCCTGCATGAATTATTCATTTGTAATCAAAACACAATGTGACAGCAGTTAATTTTGTTCTTTATATTTTAGGCAACTGTGACACGCATGGCTTTATTAGGAAGTAGCTTGATAGTGTGTCCTGCTTAGTCTAAGCAAGAAGAGAGCAACAGCATGGGGCTTTTAGGAATGCTCATGTCTTGGGGAGCGCAGGAGCAGGCAGCTCAGGCCATCAAAGGAACACCCTTTCCCCTCCCTTTGCCTGGTACAGGCTTTATATTCGTGGGTTAAATTCTGACCAAGGTTGTCTTTTGTGCCCATTCCTTGGTCCTCAAACTGCGTGACAGTCTCCACGAGTTCTGCAGAAGATGGGCAGCCCCAGAAAAAGGGTAAGCGGTGTGGCAAGAACGGTAACAGGCGCCAAATGCCTGACGTAGTCCTCACCTGCTAAAGCTCTTTTGTCTGTGGTGGTTTTATTTTTCTCGTTTTTTAGAGATCGTATGACAGTATTTAATCAGGATGGTGTCTCCACGTGTTCGTTTCATCCCTCTCTGGATGTGCCATACCAGGAAGACTGAACACTAGTTACCAAGCCCTGAGGGGCTGGCATTGCTTTGCTTCTTCTTGGCATGGCTTCTTAGAATGGCTGTGGATACGGAGAGTTAAGGTAAGACACACTGGAGGACCGCAGTTTGGCGCCTGCCTGGTTAAATTCTGTTTCTGGTTTTCTCTTTCTACCACAGTCATTTCCAGCAAGAGCGCTCACTTCCTAGGGACAGTAGATGGGCGTGGAAATGAAGTTTAGCTCTTTATTTATAAAGAAACTCCTTGTAGGCATAGACGGTGTGGCTTTTGAGATTGTTTCTGAGAACAGCTGCAGATTGTTCCTTTGGGAATGTTTCTTGTGATTGCTTTTGAATGGTGATAACTAGAAAAGAGGCAAAATGTGTGTAATACATACATACATACATATATATGTATATACATACATATATATATTCTTGGTGCAACTCTGATCTTTACCATCTTGTGTATAATACCATAGTATCTATTATTTAAGCAAGACAAAATATCTTGTTTCTTTTGTTTATTATAATATCTAAAACATTTTACTTCCTCAGATTTTATTATTTATGAATTATTTATTTGTTTATTTTTGAGGCATGGTCTCACTTTATAACCTATGCCCTCCTATAACTCATTAGCCCAGGCTGGCCTTGTATTGGTGATCTTCCTGCCTAGGCCTCCCAGGTACTGGGTTTATAAGTGTGAGCCATTATATCTGGCACCATTTACTTTTTATGTAGTTTTGAAATGTTATTTAAATAGACAATTTATCTTTCTGCTCTCAAAACATCTATTCCAACAAACACTAGAGGGCATTCATTGCTCTTCCCAGAAACAGAAGATGACATTGCTTCACAAAGAGCTGAGGAAATCAAGGGTTTCTTCACATTTTTTTTTGGCTTAAATTTTTGTGTGTTTGCATACATTTTATGCGAGTTTGATAACTATGGCATTAACATGTTCCTTCCTGACCTTTAGGGACTCATTTTTCATATTAGGTGAGAAGCTAATGGAAGTTAGTTAAATTTCAGTGCTGTACATGAAATCTTTTAAGAGTGTGATGACATGCTGTATAACTCCAGAAACTGTCATTTGGGGGTCTGCATTCTAATGTCGAAGTCTGTCAGTTGAGTGCTTTTGTTTGGAGTGAGCGCCCTGCTGAGCCATGGCAGTCTGGCTGTGGAGAAGGTTCCGGAACTGCAGGGTGCAGGGCTCCTAGAGAGCAGAAAGAGAGAGGCAAGGAAAGCTCCATCAGATAAGGGGAATTGAGAACAGAGAGATGAAGTCTTGGGTTTTATCTAATGTGACATTACCAGGCTAACAGGGGAGATGAAGAACTGCCAAATATCTGCGGCTCTTCTAAGTTCTATCCTTACGCTGTGTTGGGTCTTGGACTTTTGTAGAGGCGCTGTTTACAGGTCGTTCACTTCCCAAGTCTACTGCTTCTTCTCTCGGCCCTGTTCTGACTTGTTTCCTAGTGGATAAACCAGTGCCACTTTAGCAAATAAAGGACAAAGCACCTTGGACGTAAATGGGAAAGCCAGCCTGCTAGCATTCTAAACCAAGTCAAAAGACCATGACTTTTGGGTTGTTCAGTAAAACATGTCTGGGCACCTGTGGTCCCAGTAGGCTGAGGCAGATCTGAGTGCTCACAGCACATAAGTTTGAGACTAGCCTGGGCAGCAGGGCAAGTCTCTATCTCAAAGAAAACCCCAAGCCTCCCTAACCAAAAGGGAAAAGTGCATAAATTCATTTTTTTTTAAAAGAGGGATAGGGTGGGGTTGGGAGGATATTTACTGGTGTTTGCTGACCATGTCTTGGGTACTCCACAGACTGAAATATGCCTGCTGGCCTCATGTTGACATCAGCTATGTTCCAGACCAACATTGTGGACCCGGCCAGCTCTCTGTGTGTGGCATGAGCGTCCGCAGCCTGGTGAGACATCGGACCTCTTCAGCTGTGTCTCCTTTGGTCTCTTCAGCCATTGCACTGTTGCTAATGTTCCTTTTTCTAGTATTACTTTTGCTAAAATTCTCTCTAAGAAGATACATATGCGTCCCGTGACAGGAAAATCACTGCTCTAAAAGTGATGGCTATGAATGGGAAAGAATTATGCTGGGCCAAGGAGCTTTTTCTTCTGTGAGGCCACCTGATCTTAAGATTGCTTTTACCAGTTACTCATGAAGACATTAAAGATGGTTATGTTTTTTTGTGACATGTCAATATCAGAAATTAGGGCAGGTATATGGAACTTGCTGAATGTCCTTACAAGGAAGAATAAAAATAAAAGTCTCAGATTTATAGGGATTTATTGATGTGAAGATAAGATAATTCTCAGGCTAATTTGTTTATGCAAATATTTTGCCTGTAATGAAAACAAAATGTTCATGAAATTTCCGAGCCATTCTAACAGAAGATTACTTATGCATGTTCTTCATTAGAATTTATAATTTCTTTGAATGGATTTTGGAATTTTGGACAAGATTGCTCAGACAGGTTGTCTGATACCCTCCTGTAGGACAACTCATGTTCAATGTCGAGTGAAGAACGCACAGCAAATAGTGTGTGCTCTTTGTTAACCCAATTACATAGACCCATGTATGTGGGGGTGTGTGTGGGTGTGAAAGTCAACAACATTTTTATGTAGGTTATGTGTTAATGCATTTTTTGTATTTCTAAACACTTTCTAGAGTTACTATTATAATCATACAAAGTACTTTAAATATTTAAAATTTTATATAAGTTCACACATACACACACCAGGTGGTGCATACCTATAATCCCAGTACTCAGGAGATAGAGGAAGGAGGACTGTCAATTCAAGGCTAGTCTGGACTGTGCAGCAGACTATGTATATGTGTAAATAACTTGCTAGATACGCATGCAGTATACAAAGAAGTCTACAAAATATTACCTCAAAAAACAACTGATATGTTTGTGTCTAAGTTGATTGCAGAAATAATACAGGCAGGACTCTGGATTTTTGAAATAGGAACAGTGAATATTTGACTCACAACAAGGCCTGTTAGGTAGGCAGCATTCAGTACATAAGGAAAGCACGACCCATCTCCACAAGCCCTGTGTGGCTGATGTGTCTGCCTCTAACTGATCCTTGCTTCCTGTTACCCTGTTGCCCCTCTGTCTCGATGCTCCTCTTTTTCTCTCCAGGCTGTGAAAGCTCTGAGACAGGGGTACACCAGATTTGTGCATCATTTTTTTTTGACTCTCCCTAAAAATGTAGACATAAATGACATTAAATAAAAGCTTGGTGAAACCAGTTATCATTGATGAAGCCACAGGGGCAAATAGAAAAGAATGTCTTTCATCATAAGTATTCATCCCTATGACTGTCATGTTTATAATTTTTTTCTTAATTATGCATGGGTGTGCATGCACATATAAGTGTACAAGTGCCTGCAGCACCAGGATTGGGTCCCCTGGAACTGGAGGAGTTACAGGTGTTCATGAACCTGATGTGAACCCTGGGAACCAAACTCAGGTCTTCCGTAAGATCATGCTCTTAACCACTGAGCCACCACTCCAGGTCCATGTCATATTTGTTTTGGACATCCAGAACTTTACTCTCATAGCTTTTCACGGAAACAGTCTGCACTTTGCTGTATATGCGTGCAGGTGTACACAGTTCATGGTGCATGTGGACAGAAGACAGGTCAGATGACAACCTTGGTGTTGGGTCTCTTTGTTGGTTCCTGCTTTACCTGCAAGCCTGATGGACTCATGAGTTCCCAGGGTTTCTCCCATCTTGACCGCCCATCTCTCTATAGAAGCACTGGGATTAGAGATGCTTGTACCATGTGTCTGACTTCTTATATGGGTTCTGGGGATTTGAACTCAGGTCCTCATATGTGCACACAGCAGACACCTTACTCACTAAGCTGTCACCCCAGCCCCCAGAATAAATTCTTGTTTCCTTTGTGGCTGCATATTCTTGTGAACACAGTTTTAGTATTCAGGCTGCTTGAGTTTGGGGTCAGGTATTCTCGTTTTCCTTTGCTTGGCTCCAAAGCCCAGGATCTTGAGAACTTTATTGTTTCTGAGGGAAATAGGCTCTCAGGTGACAATCAGAACTGATGGGTCACAAACCAAAGTCATTAGAGCTCATTTAGTGTTCTGTTTAGGGTACCAGCTCACTCTTTGATCCATCAAACCACCCAGCCTTGGCCCACAGGATGGAAGTGAGGCGTGAAGAAGCCTCTCTTCCTCAGTGGGTCCTTCTGCCACGCCTGTCTTCACACACAGCCAGCCTGGAAGAGTTTCCTGAATCTTGGTCAAGGCCAACATCACTCTTTTTACTTGACCTAAATTATTTTCCATGTTGGGCTAGGAATGCTTCCAAATTAAACTGCACAAGATTAAGGAGAATAATTCTCTTATTTTTCCTTCCTAAGAGCAAAGCACTGGGGTGAGGAGGACAGGCAGAGTGTACTTAGCGGTGAGCAGTGCCGGCCACTCTGTCCTGCCAGAAACCAGGCTCCTGTTTAATTGCTTTCCTGTCTCCAGAGATGGCCACTTTAAAGAGAGTCAGGCAGGAAGACACGTAAGTCATCTTCTTTGGAGAGGAGAAATATGTGTTATCTGAGCGGAATAACTTGAATCATCACTTGCAAATGACATACTAATCACAGTGGCATGTTGAAATAAAAAAAAAATTAGCAGGTTAATAGCCGTGCATAGTTTTCTTTGAATTCTTGCCGTGTCTTTGTTTTGTCTTCCTTGTAGGAGAAGACTGCTATATATACATCCCAAAGGATTCTAGAGAGTTCTTCTTAGTCCACACCTGGCTAAATACTCTTTGGCACTCTACAGCTTTGGAGATAATTAGATTTATTGACCAGCAGGGTGGGGGTGGAGGTGTCAAAAGTCTCTCTCTCTCTCTCTCTCTCTCTCTCTCTCTCTCTCTCTCTCTCTCTCTCTTCTTGTTCTCTGAAATACTACTTATTCATCAAAACTCATGTAGATCTATATTTCCTTAGATAAAATATTGTGTTATGTGTATATGAAAATATATGTAGATGTCTATTCGTTTACACATAGAGTAGTTGTGATAGTTTTGGGCAATTAGGAATATTAGTTTTCTTTATGATTATCTATCTTTGATTCTTCTCTGATAAAAACTGAGACTGAAAAAGGTTTAACTAGTGTGAAACCCAAGCTCCTAGAACAGTCTCCTATAGATTTTCCCCATTTACTATTTACTTTTTTTTTTTGTGTGTGTGTTTTTGAGACAGGGTTTTCCTGTGTAACAGTACTAGCTGTCCTGGAACTAGCTCTGTAGGCCAGGCTGGCTTTGAACTCACAGAGATCCACCTGCCTCTGCCTCCTGAGTGCTGGGATTAAAGGCCTGCACCACCACTGCCTGGCCCCTATTTACTTTTGTCCTAGTAAATGTATCTGAGCATGACCGTGGACATAGATGGCAAACATCGTTCTGACAAAACCTATACTGTAGTTTTAGGATTCAAGTTGAGGAAGGGGCTTGTTGTTATTTTTGCTCAGTGCCGTAAACTCCTGATTTGATGGTGTTTTGCTAGGTATCTGCTGCTTTTCTCTGTCTCCTACTTGTTTTTATTCTTTTACTTTTGCTTGTTGTGTACTTAATAAACTCACTCATTCAAAGCCCCAAGATTGACTATCACAATCTGTCTCCAGTCTGTAAAGAACAAAAGTAAGAGGCATCACTGACAAATAAATACAAATTCCTTTAAAATATTGGGAAGAAAAAGGCAAAGAACCCAACAGAAATTTGGGCTAATGCTATGACCAGGCATTGCACAGAAGGAAAAAGAAAGAGAAATGACCAAAAACATCTGAAAAGATGATCAATCTTACCGTGACCAATCAAAGGCAAGCTAGAACCACAAAGAGGTACGGTGAGATTTTCTATCTCCCATAGTGGGGTACCAATAAAGCAGAGATCTTTGCATGCTGATGGTTAAAAATACAAGTTGACCTGGAAAACCTGAAATGAAGCTGTCATGTTGGAAATGTGTAAATCTTTCCTCCTACAGGTTAGATTGCTGTTTTCACACCCGGGGGATGTTTTACACCTGTAGCTCAGGAGAGATGTTCAAGAATACATCCAGATGCTGTGTTTATGACAATCCCAGGCAGGAAGCAAAGTCCCAGTGGGAGGGGACTTGATGAATACGCTGTAGGGAATTCATGCTTTGGAACCCCACACTTCAGGGAAAACTAAAAGATAGACACACCTTGCAAGCAAAAGCTGGACTGGAAAAGCTAGTTCCGTAAGACTGTGGGCAAAGCTAAGCAGCGTATTTTTAGAGAGATAAAGCTGGAGAGGGAAACACCAGGGGGAGCAAGGGGGTGATGGACAGAGGTGGAGACTGAGGGGAAAGGGAGGTGGCAAAGGCTGTTGGGGCAGAGAGCATCAGGGTATCAGCCTGCTCCACAGTTCACTGCTGGTGAGACTTGGGATTCGTCAGCAGGGGGCAGACTCCAGGGCGATGCTTATTATCTCAGTCTGGGTAGTTGATAATATAAATATTTTCACATATAAAAGAATTAATAAAACTGCGCATGGACCCTAGCATTCATGAGTCTGAGGCAAGAGGTTCAGAGGTTCAAGGCCAGTCTGGGCTACATAGTGAAATCCCGTCTCAAAAAATATACAAAAAGATATTGTGTGATGTTCTGGTTAGTTTTGTCAACTTGATGCAGATTAGAATCACTAGGGAAGAGAGACCCTCCCTTGAGGAACTGCATTCATCAGATTGGTCTGTAGGCAAGTTCGTGGGGGTGCTTTCTTGATGGATTGATGCAGAAGGGCTCAGACGGCCTTGAAACAAATATGGTGGTCTCGGGATGGACAAGAAAGCAGACTGAGAACCCATGGCAAGCAAGCCCGTAAGCAGGACTTCTCCATGTTCTCTGCTTCCTCTCTGGACTGAGTTCCTGCCTTGACTGTCCTCAGTGACCTGAGTGTTCTAAGATGAAATAAACCCTTTGCTCCCCGAGTTGCTTTTGGTTAGTGTTTCTATCACAGCAGCAGAGAGTCTAACCAGAACATCTGGAAAGATGGCTCAGTGGTTACAATGCTTGCCACACATGCCAGACGACCAGAGTTCAGATCCCTAGAACCCAGGTGTGCATGGCAGCACATCTGTAATTACAGCCCTGGAAAAGCAAAGACTGGATGCTGGAGAAAGCCAGATGTCAAGACTAGCCATGTTAGTGAGCTCTATGCTTGAATGAGAGAAACGACTTTAAAATCCCAGGATGGATGAGTGGTCAGAGATTTCTGTCAACTTCTGTCTTCCATATGCACTCTTGCATGTGTGCACACACATATATGCACATGAACACATTACACACACAAACACATGAAAAGAACAACCAAATGGGGGGGGGGGAGGCTGCCAATAGAGACCTGGCTCCTCATCCCAGTCCGGCCTCCGCTACAAACCATGTCGTCTTTGGCAAACCACTTATTTTCACCAGCCTCATTTTTACATAAATCACTTTTAACAAAGCCAGCCTTACCTTTTCTTAGGATTGTGTGAGGATCAAGTGTACTTGAAAGCTTTTGGTGTGTTATTAATGAAAGGCAGTGTCCACAGGCAATGTAGTTTTCCAAATATGAACTCAAAAGGTTCATCTGTCCAAACGAGCGTTCAGAACCCACATGATGAGAGGTGGGAATGATCAATTTAATCGCACTTCCTTCTCCTGCCAGCCCAGCTTTCTGTGGGGTTGTTAGCCAAGCGCTGTCTGAAGCTGTTAGCTGGAGAGATGCAGCTGGGCCTCGGGAGAGTCGGCCTTGGAATCAGAAGAAATGGCCCTGAATCTTGGCTTGGTCCCTGACTAACTGAGGTGTTGGCGATTGGTGTCCTACTTGAGCTCTTGGATTTCTTTGTCAAGTTGTGGCTCTGTTGCCAATAGAGAGTGGAAATATTTTCTTAAAAGGGATCAGGGCTCTCCATCATCTTTCATACCCACCTGGGTGCCCAGGAAGCAGCAGTCGGCGCTGATTTCCTCTGTCCAGCAAACGGTTCACCTGAACTGCTGGCTTTTTCCCACCTGGATGATTGCTGGAGGGCCAACCGGTTGTGGGGCAGAGAACACATGCTACTCTCTCATCCCTCTGTGCCTCATGCTCCCTGCTCAGCAGGTGGTTGCTACTGCTTTACTGTAAGTTAACAGGTCAAGGCGCTTGTCACCAAGCTTGACCACCTCAATTCAGTCCCCAGAACCACTCGGTGGAAATAGAGAATCCAGACCTGGAAGTTGTCCTCTGACACACACACACACACACACACACACACACACACGCACGCACGCACGCACGCACGCACGCACGCGCACACACGCACACACACACACACACACACCTTGGCATCAGTGTGTGCACGCACACACAAATAGATAGATAATGTGATAAAATATTTTAAAAGCAGTATATGCAGCAACCAAAAGTGGATGGGGCAAAGTGCCAAGAGTCCCCAAACCTGAGGCCCCTCAGGTGCTGTTTTCATCCTGTTCTGGCAATCCTAAGAGGTCTGTAAAGCTACCTTGCTGTGGTTTTACCTGCCTTTGCCTTCTGGCTGATTTGAACGTCCCTTCATGTGTTTATCAGATGCATGCATACCTGTTGTGTGCCTTCCATGTCTTCTACTCGTCTTGGATTTTTAAAATTTTACTTCTTATTGTGTGGATGTGTGCACACATTTGTAAGCTCACGCGTGCACATGTGATCCACACCTTTAAATGCTTATGTGTGCATGTGTGTATGTGCATGCGTGAGTGTGCACACATGTGTGTCACAGCCTCTGTTGTCTGTCTGCAGGAACTTTCCATCTTTTGAGACGGACTCTCACTGGTCTGGGACTTTGCTAAGTGGACTAGGCTTGCTGACCTGACATGTAAGCTTCCAGGAAATCTGCCTGTCTTCAATTCCCGTCTCACCACTGAAGATATTATAGTGTGTACCACCACACCCCAGCATTTTTAACATGGGTTCTGGGGATCCAATCTCAGGTCTTCATGTCTGTGAGGCAAGCCCAGCCAATGGCTTTCTCACTAGCCCCTCACAATTGATTTTGTGAGATGCCGAAGTCTATATCCCCATCCTTTGTCTAAGTGTTCTACAGATACTGTTCCCCTGCCTGCAGCTCATGTCCTCCCTCTCTCCACAGGGCCTTTGGAGAATGGAAATTTCTACTTTCAATAAAGTGCAGTTTATTAAGCTTTCTTCACCCGCCAGGATCCTCAGGCTGACCTGCCTCCAATGCCTTCCGAGATAAAGTCCCCTCCTGAATTTGCCAGCTCGCTCTGTACATTTCCAGAGAGTATAACTCACAGGAGACACAGACAGATTGTGCCGTGGTACACAGTAGGTGTTCCGCACCTATTTTCTTGTATGGAGAGTTATTCTTGGTCTCTAGACCTAAGAGTTCTCTTTGCTATTAGGGCTATCTCCTTCCTCATTCTCCAGACAGCCCCACCCTCCTGGTTTACTCCCAGGCTTGTTTCTTCACCAGTCTTCTGCTGTGAGCATCCTTTCTCATCCATGGGTAGAAGAGCGAAATTAGACTCATATCTGTTACTCTGCACAAAACCCACTCCAAATGAATCAAAGACCATGGGGTGAAACCTGAAATGCTGAAACTTCTAGAGGAAACTGCAGGCTGGACCCTGCAAGTGTTGAAAGGGCTTCCTGAGTAGGACTCCAGGAGCTCGGGAATTGAGGTCAATAACCGACAAACGGGACCTGCTAAAACCGAGAAGCTGCTGCACAACAAAGGAAGTAATCAACTGAACGAAGGAGAAACTCACAGAGTGGAAGAGAATTGTGGCCAGCTATATATACATTTATTAGAGGATTAATATCTGAATTATACAAAGAACTAAACAAACACACAAACAAAACAAACAAAAAACTAAGTCTCAAGAAACAAATGACCCAATTTAAAAAAATTGAGCTACAGATTTAAACACAGAGCTCTAAAAAGAAGTAAAAATGACCAAGAAATGCCTCTGAAGGTGTCAACGTCCTTAGCAATTAGAGAAACGTAAGTTAAAACACCTCTGAGAGTTCATCTCACCCCAATCAGAACGGCCAAGACCAAGAGAACGGCTGCCAGCAAGTGCCGGAGGGAGAAGGGGACACTCAGTCTCTGTTGGTGAGAGCGCAAACTGGAATAGCCACTCTGGAAATCAAGGCGGGGAACCCTCTTTAAAATAAAAAGATTTAAAAATACATCTCCAATATGACCCAGCTATGCCACTCCTTGGTATACGTCCAAAACACTGGGCATCCTACCCCATAGAAACTTGCTCAGCCGGGTCCATTGATGCCTTATTCACAGCATCTAGAAATGGAAACAGCCTACGTATCCTTCATCTAAGGAATAGATAATGAAAATGTGGTCCAAATACACAAAGGGATATCATTCAACTCTAAAGAAAAAGGAAAAAAAATTGCAGGTAAATGGATAAATCGAGAAAACACACTGACTGAGCTCACCAGAGCCAGAAGGACAAAAGTCACATATTTTCTACCTGTGGATCTTAGCTCCTAGTCTTCAGATGTGAAAGCATAACTATAATAGATACCAGGAAAGTAAAAAGGGACCATGATGGCCAGGGAATGCAAGCTCTAGAGAGTGGGCCAGGGGAATGGGGAAAACAAAAACAGGGGGAGCTCTAACTTGAAGGGGAAGAGGGAGGGGCATAAATAACACCAAGGATGTTTTAAAAAGCCACAGAAAATGTTATTTTGTGTTTACTTAAAAATACACATGATAAAAATTTAAAAATTTTTATTAGTGTGCATGGGTGTGCATACACGTGCACATGCGTGCTATCGTGCGTGTTTGGAGGTCTAAGGACAACTTTGTGGAGGGTATTCCCTCCTTTCCCCTTTACGTAGATTTTGGGACCTAACTTAGATCACCAGGGTGACACAGCAAGCTCCTTTAGCTGCTGAACCTTCTTTTTTTTAAAGATTTGTTTTTTTTTATTATTTTTAATTGCGTGTCTGTGTATGTTGTACACAGAGGTCAGAGGCAGAGCTGGAGCACATTCCTCTTTAGGGGTACGCCTCCCGTGGTCTTCACACTGTTCTTGGCTCTGTACTGAATCTATTAAATGTTCCAGCCAGTCCTTCCTCTGTCACATTGTCAAAATTTATTAATCAGTTGCTATGATTCCCAAGTTTCTGATTTTGTACCTTTCCTGTTTTATTTGTCTGTTTCTCAGGGGCTTATCTGAGGCTGAGCAGCCCAGCGTACCCGAAGGAAGCAACAGGTTCTGAAGCCATGTTGACCAGGTTCACACGGCAGCTATTCTAGCTCTTTGTTCTCCATTTCCTCCCAGAATGATGAAAACAGCAACGATAGCACTCATCTCATCCAACACTGTGATGTGTACGTGGCTTATGATACATGGAGCGGTTGGAACACTTTCTCGGACATGGCCTGTTATTGGCAAATAAGCACCAACAGATGTCTTAATCTGGGGTCCACAGAAAAGGCTCTTGAAGCAGACTTAAGTATGAGGAGTTTATGTGGGAGGCAATCCTGTTAAACTCCAGTGGGTAAGTGAGGAAAGGAAAGAAAGCCATTAAACACAAGCAACTACCTTAAAAGCTGGTGCTTATTTCTGGGAGCCGTTTAGAAGATGCATTCTAAAGTTTCACCCGAGGGTTGAGGGACCTGGCTGTCATATACACTGTCATCATCTAGGGATAGGGGCTCCTTTCAGTGAGAGGGTTGGGTCTGCTGTTCCAACCCATCCCAAGCTCATGTTTTGAATGTTTGCTTCCCAGATGATGATGCTCTTTTGGGAATCTGTGAACTCTTCAGGAAGGAGGACCTGACTGACTGATGCAGGACCCTGGGGGAGGGCCTGTGGGAGTTCATTATTTCTATCCTAACTGTGTCTCGCTTTCCGCTTCCTCCTCTGCTGTGTTGTGAACAACTTTCACTGGACACCTCACTGCCACCGCCACACCCCTCTGCCTCCACCACACTCCATTGCAACACCCCATGCCACCACCACACCCTACTGCCACAGCCGTACCCCACCGCCATTACCATACCCCATTGCCACACCCCATGCCAACACCATACCCCACTGCCTCCACCACACCCCACTGCCACCGACTGGACTGCTTCACTGTGCCTTCCCCATCATGATGGACTTACACCTTCTGAAACTGTAAATCCAGTTCACCTGTTTTCCATTTCAGTGGTTTCTGTGAGATATTACAATCACAGCTACACAAAGTGAGTTAATAACCTGATGCTTTTTTGTTTGCCTGTTTATTTTGTCCTGGGAGAGGATCTCTAGTCAAAAAGATGCAGTTGCGGATAGACTAGCTGGAGACCAGCCTGTGGGCACAGAAACGAGCAGCCAGGGAGATTAGGAGGACTCCGACAGAACGTGTGTGTCTGCCTCAGTTTACCAGCTGGATTCCTATAACGACTTTCTCTGTCTGAAAGGTGGACAAACGTGACTTTAAGAAGGGGGAGGAAGTACCATCAGCGTGGTAAGAGAAGGTAGTAACCGAGGGAGCACGGGTAACAGACCAGAGTGGGCCAGCGCCAGCAAGGATTGGGTCAAAGATCTAAGCGTTGGTCCTGGCGCTTCAAGGCGCCTCGTCGCTTGCTTACCGATTTATCTCTTGATGTTTTATCACTCCTCCACATGGATGAGCTTGATGCCGTAGCATACACACAGCCTGATCAATCTCACGTATTTATCCACTTACTCACTTACTTAAGATTTTTTTGAGACAGGGTTTCTCCGTGTATTCCCGGCTGTCCTGGACCAGGCTGGCTTCAGATTCAGAGATCCGCCTCCCTGTGCTCCCTGAGTGCCGGGATTAAAGGTGTGCGCCACCACAGACCGACATAGCAGTCCCTCTTTAAATGCAGCATGACAAGATGGTGCATGAAGGAATGTGGGAAGTGAGCCACTCACCAGCCCAGCGCAGAGAAACAAAACAACAGCAAACAACCGATGAACTACGGGAATCAGCAGTTTCCTGAAAATGTATTCATAAATATTGAGGAAGTGGTTTCAGCTTTCAGATTACTTTTCAAAGGAAAATTCAAATTTAATTCTAAGTGGTTCATAAAACATAAATATTACTTATATTCTTGGGTAACATGGAATGACTAAATCCACGCAAACATTGTATGCAAACAGGCCAGAAGTTCACAGTAGTCCTTCTGCCTCAGCTTCCTGAGTGCATCTCCTGCTCCTGTCATTAAATGATTAATCTTGTCTAGCCTTTTTGCTTAAAGCAGAATGACTTCATTACACCAAGCTTAAACGAATGCAGGTGCTGTCAGTGATAATTGTGTGCCGTGCATCGGAGAAAGCTAGAAGACGAAAATTTTGAAAGGTTTTGCCAGACCAATATTTTAAAAATCCAAGTGCATTTGCAAAAACCCTTTCAAACTGTTGCTCATCAGCTGGGCAACTGGAACTTTCCATTTGATTTCTCGGGGGTTTCTCTGGAAGCCACAACAGGAGCGAGAGTGCACAGAGGGTATCTCGGAAGGGGCATGGCTTGTTTTGTATCTTTCTGGGTTGATTTTGGAATTGATCTGTGACCCAGAAACACAGAGGACAGTGCGGGCTGGCTCTCATCAGGGAGCTCGCCGTCGTCTCTTGGAGCCGTTGGGTTGTCCCCACTAGGAATGTTTTTGAAGTGGTATCCTCATTAAAAATCTAAAACCCAGAAGAAGCCATAGGAGCAGAACATAGCAAATCATTCCTGTTTACTTAGGCTGGGCAATACCACTGCGCTGGCAGCGGCTCTGTTTTTTCAGTTTGGAGTTGATCCCTTGAAACCAGAGCTAGCCTCTTCAGAGGTTCAATCAGCACATTATTTGGTGGGAGCTCAAGGAGTACATTGCTGGATGTGAGAGTGAGCATGGCAGACCTCAAACTTCTGCCCTAGAGCTCTCTCTCTCTCTCTCTCTCTCTCTCTCTCTCTCTCTCTCTCTCTCTCTGTTTCTGTGTCTCTCTCTG
>NC_022009.1:93415257-93435417 GCF_000317375.1 Microtus ochrogaster | reverse complement strand
TCTCTCTCGGTCTCTCTCTCTCTCTCTCACACACACACACACACGAGCATGTGTGTATGTGCATGTTGTGTGTGTGTGTGTGTGTGTAGGTCAGAGGACCACCTCAAGTGCCTTCCACCTTTGGTTTGAGACAGGGTTTCCCACTGACTTGAATGTTGCTGAGCAGGGTAGACTAGCTGGCCAGTGAGCTCCTAGGGATTTTCCAGTGTCCACCTCACCATCATCTCTGGGAGTACAAGCCTAAGCCATCCAGCTTGGCATTTCTGTTTGGCTTCTCAGGTCCTAACACTTGTAAGGCAAGGGCTTTACCATCCTGAGCCATTCCATAGTTTGTAGTTTTATAGGAAAAATTAGTGTGCAAACAGAACAGTTGTGCAGTTATTGAGATGAGCTTATGAAGAGAAATTGGTGAGAACTGGATTCCTGGACTGAAGCTATGGGAGAGTTAAGTGAATATAACTGTGATGTTGTGGTCCTGATCTAAACTCCCCTTTCTTCTTATCCCATGCAGACTCAAGAGGGATGCAATGTACAGACAGAGGTTGTTTGACACAATGGCTCCAGTGAGGTGACAATGGAACTTTTTACACGGATGGAAATAGAGGCAGCTCAACACTAGCCTTGAACCACTGGTCAACGGCACTTGAAATATGGTCACGCCACTGTGGAACCAAGCTTCCATTTAATCAAAACTAAAATAGTCACGTGTGGCTATTCTATGGGTCCCCCCAGGACAAGACAATGAGCCGCCTCCGGAAGAGCAGAAACAGGAAGAGTAGACAAGGAGGGCCGGGGAGAACCCTGTGACTCAGGTTGCAAAAGTGATCTTGGTTTTGGAGGGAAGGCTCACGTGTTAGTCCAGGTTCACACCAGAGACTGAAGACATGCACTCCGTTTATGTTTCTGCATATACATGAGCTGTCTGAGTACTTTCATGGTATTGTACAACCGTGCCTGCCCATGTCCAGAACATTTACATTCTCCCAGAAGGGAGCCTCATGCCTCTTAAGAAGTTGCCCCCCACTGATTCCTGTCACTGATTTGGAAATCACCACTTCGTATTCAACAAGGACTTACCTTTCTGGGTTTTTCTTATTGAACAAACTCATACCATATGTGGCCTTTTGCATTTGACTTTTGTCAGTTCCCGTCCACACTCTTTACAGTAACCCATAAGTAGAAACAGCCCAATCTCCCATTGAGATCACACACACACACACACACACACACACACACACACACACACACACACACGAATGTTATGCACATGTAAGAAGTGCAGAGAACTGAGTCATCAACAGAGAGGCATGGCTAAAGCCTTCGCAGGCAGGGCGCTGGTTGACTGGGGTTGCAAGTCTGAGAGCTGCTTCAGACTAGATCTGCTAGAAAAGTCACAAGATTCCGTTCCAGCCCTGCTGGCTCTGGGAGGTGACACTCAAGGGCCCAGGGAGCCATCAGTAACCGGACAGACACCAACATGAGGTCGATCCGGCCTCCAGCCTGTACTTCTCCATTCTGCCTCCTGTTGAAGAAGCACAGGATGGAGTAACCAGCAGAATGCAATTTGCGGAGTCCCTGCCCCAGTATGCTAGAAGGACAGTTTGGAGACAGGGGCGTTTGTTTAATAAGGAGCATAGTTCATAGAAGAAAAAGAATGTGGGCTGTGCTGGTGGAGCTCGGTATGTGAGGGAACGCAGAGCAGGACCTGAACTCTAGCTACTTGAACTTTGATCCTCCATTCCTTGCTGGAAAAGCTCTGCACGGCCAAGGAGAAGGAAGCAGAACGCATTTCATCCTATCCACATCATTCTAGATTTGAACGACTTTTTCAGACAGTAAGGAGAGGAAAGTCCTGGAGGTTTAAGGCAAGAGCGGAGCGACTTTGAGCATACTGGACGATTCTTTACACACACACACACACACACACACACACACACACACACACACACACACACACAGACACACACATTTCTTTCTTGTTTTATTTTCATGTATGGGTTCATGGTGTGTATGTGCACATGCATGCCTGCACGTTCCTGCTTTTGGAAGCCCGATCAGGCTGATACTGGGACCACCCTCTATGGCCCTTCCACATTCACTGAAGAAGACCCTCAATCAAACCCGAAGCTCCTGGATATTCTCCTTAGCTGCCTTACTCCGGAGATCTCCCGTCTCTGTTTTCTGGTGCTAGCGTTATAGGCAGGCAGCCTGGCATTCGTGTGGGTTTTGGGGATCTGAACTCCAGTCCTCATGCTTGTCTATGGGCTAAACATTTTAACCACTGAACCGTCCCCCTAGCCCATGACTGGCTGTTCTGGGCCTCGTTTCTGGTCATCATTTCTCAGCACCCTTAAGAAAACAACAACAGCAAAACCACACGTGTATACCATGCAACCATTTTTAAATGTGCAATTCAATGGTTTCAAATGCTTTATACGAATGTCCCTCTGCCCCCTAATGCCAGATTTTGACCCTTATTAACTTGTCATTCACCACGCGCCCCTTTCCTCTGCCTCTGACAACCACTTGCTATCTCTGTGAATCTGCCTGTTCTGGAAGTTTCCTATGACTGGAAACTTACCGTGTGGCCTTTGAAGCCTGGCTTCTCACACGTAGCATCTTGTTTCCATGGTTCACGAAGCACCATGTTGTTCTCTTGTATGGTTGCATGTTCACAGTATGGCTACGTCATATCTTGACCATGCGTCTGTCAGGTGTCCACACGGTTGTTGTGACCTTTGGCTCTTGTGAGTAGCATACTGTGACCATTCATGCCTGAGTTTTTTGTGAATATGTTTTTTTTTATCTTAAATATATACCCAGGGGTTTAATCTCTGGGTCATATGGTATCTTAGTCTATTTTCTGTGGAATAGCAGAAAATCCAAGGTTAAATAATCTATATCAAGAAATTTATTTTGATGGCGTTCTTCATTCTGGGAAGTTCCAGATTGGGAACCATCATCGGATGAAGGCCTTGTGCTGTGTCAGCTCGTGTGGTACATAGAAGGCTCATTTTACAGAGCCCCACCCATCCAATAATCCTTAACAAAGCCACATTAATCAACCATTCGCTTTTTGGCAAGAAACCTACATATCATTTCCTGGGATGGCTATAGCTTGCCACGTAGCAGTGCTTTCAATTCTGTTAGGATTATTTAAACTAGATTAAAAATATACACAGGACTACATCCTGAGCCAGCGCTTATGAGACAGCATGGAGGAATATTAGTTTACAGCATCTATTTCCTTGGTTGGCTATCCCTGCTCTGGGGATTCTGCCTTACAGGATGGAATTATTAGTGCTGGGGCATGTATATGAAGATATTAAAACAACACTGGCCAGAACCTTGGAAACAAACCCCCATGTTCATCAATAGTGGGATTGTTGGAATGTTTGTAAAGCGTTTTTACGGCACATTGTTGGTGCAGCCGTGAAAAGTGAATTTGTGGCATATCTGTTCATATTAGTCCAGAAGGGCACCCGTCATCTATTGCTTGTGAAATCCATCCTAAACTTGGAGATAAGGCAGAAAAGTCTGACTTTAGCGTCCCGCTAAAGCATTTTCTAGGCAGCCCGAAGGTCTGTCTTTCTCCCAACCGTAAGGAGATTTGGCTCCACTGATGCTTGCAGTGGACAAAGGCCAAATGTCTCACAGCCTGGCAAAAGGCTATCGGCTACCCTGTGGGACCCTAGGAGGAGATTGCATTTATTAGTTCTCTTTTTTTCTATATGGTAAAGAAGATAACCCCAAAGGTATGGCTTTATTTCCCTGTAGGACAATGACGAATTTTACATTTATAGTATTCACATTTCACCGTTTCTATAAACCCAGTTTTGAAGTGCTCGTAACTGCTAATATCTGTGTGGAACCTTTTAAAAAAGCAATTTGACAGATTTTAATATTATTAAATGAGAAATGCAAGCTATTGAGAATATGCTTAATTTGTTCAATCATATAAAAATGCCTAGTCGTATGTCTTAATATTTGTGTCTTCATATTCATATTCATATACAAATGTGTGGATGTAAGTATAGGCAGACATATACTAGAGCGTCAATATTAGTCTTGTTTCCTTAGCAGGAAGCGTGTGAGGAAAATGTATCTATCTCTGTCTCCCACTTTTCAAAAACCGATTTATTTTTATTTTATGTGTGTGAATGTTTTGTTTTGGCCTGTATGCATACACGCACACCGCATGTGTGTCTGGTGCCTGAGAATCTCAGAAGAGGACGTTGGCTTGCCTGGAACTGGAGTTGTGACGGTTGTGAGCCACAGTGTGGGTGTTGGGAAATGAACCCTGGTCCTTTATAAAAGCAGCCAGTGCTCTTACCTGTGATTCCCCTCTCCAACCTCTCTTTCTCTCTTTCTCATGACTACCATATCTCTTCTTATAAAATCTATTTCTTTAATTGTGCAGATATATATATAGCATATGTTAAAATATCACCCTATTTTGTAAATTATCTTTAAGATTACAATCTTGAAAACCAGGCAGTCTAGAGAGCCTCAGGGGGTTGTCTAAGATCCTTTGTTTCCCATGAACATACCAAGAAGAAAATCCAGAGCTTTTACTCTCTGGAGATGAGGTGGTGCCATTTAAGACGTACTCCAGGCCTTGAATCCTGATGCACGGTGGCGCCTCACAGAGACACCACCAGTTCAAATGACTGGGTTGCAGAAAGCTTTAACCTTAGAGACTCTTAGTACCTTTGCCTCTTGCTGCTCAGGCAGTAGGGACTCATGATGAAACACTGGACTTCCTACAGCAGGGTGGAGCATAGCTCTCCTTCTGTACCAGTGTCGTGCTGAGTTGGCGTATACTCTTTTCAGTAAGGGTATATTTAGAGTCGTAGTATGGTGGGAGGGGCCTGGCCTCTGGTAGCCCACCTGACTCTTTTGTATTATGAATTCTTCAACAGGTAATTTGTTTTAGCATCAACAACCTTTTTTCAGTCTGGATTTTTGAAGGCAGGGTCTTACTGTGTGAATCTGGTTGGCCTGGAACTCTCTGTGTAGATCAGGCTAGCCTTGAACTAACAGAGGTCCGTCTGCCTCTGCCACCTGAGTACTGGGATTAAAGGTCTGTGCCACCATGCCTAGTGACTCCCTTGACATTTAACTTCTGTGTAAGAGGATAATGTATGTAATGTGCTTGGTGCAAAGCTGTCAGATGTGGCAAACAATCTTCTCGACTTTCAGGGTAAGAGGTCAATGTTCAATTCTAGAGAAAGTCTGTAAAAGACTTCTCTCTGTCCAGCATACACTGGGACATCGCCTATTGAAAGTCTGAAGTTCAGGAAACCTCACATTCCATATTCAATATGATATTTGTCATGGTTGCTTCCTGCTTTATTGATGGACCATTTTCTTCCTTTAGAAATGAGGAAGGCTGACTCGACACTGGGAAATGGGTGTATCCTGCTGAAGCCGATGAGAACTTCATAAAGACAAGGCCACTGGGATTAGAACTACATGTGACTGTAGTTGAATCGTTTAAGGATGTGCAAAGAGCCTCTTTTACACTGACAGTTACAGTGGAATAGAAGAGAGACACGCAGGTATGAAGTAGTGATTTGGGGGTAACTTGGGCAAAGTCATCTTTAATGGGTAATTTCTTTTATATGGATTGCCTGGATGATAGACAGTTACTTTATTTATTTATTGTTTGTGGTGCACAGAACCACTTTATAGATACGTATAGTCCCCTGTTTCTTTTCACCAATGTACCCGGAGTGTTCACATTGTACACTAAAGGCTGGCCAGTGTGGCGGTGACATGGAAGGACACTCAAGCAAGTAGGTTAAGGTTTTATGTAGACTCTGATTGCTTTGATCAACTCTGAGGCATGTTTGGACAACAGGCAATGTTCAGTAAAACAATGGAAATATTTAGTGAGCCGATCAGATCAACCTATACATGATGCTTGAATTCATGAAGGGCTTATTGATTTCCCTTAAACGACTTCCAGATGGGTTTGCGTTTTTTTTTCTTCATGATTTACTTACTACAACCCATATTATAATATTTATAAATAATACCAAGAATTCTTTGGAGGTTATGTGACATGTAATATGCTGATCTACACCAGATGGCATTAGGTAAGGGCAAACACTGGTAAAGGGAGGGCCTGTGTTGAAGAAGGATTAAAACAATTCTCAAGCAACTCATAAAATAACAGATATGTAGACGTAGAAAATGTAAGATACATCTAAAAGGGAAATTTTTGTAAGTTTGGTTAGGTTTCATTTCTTCAGTTCAAGTCAGGAAATGCTATTGTATCACAAACTTTACTAACAAGCCCATAACTCAACTGTGAGCGATATGGTTTACCAAGGTCTCTTCCTTAAGCCACAAGACAACTGCTCACAGAAAAAAAAAAAAAAACCTTATTTCTTTTTCTCAATGTGTCTATCTTCTGTAACACCTGAAGATGCGCTGTAAAACAATAATGTGTAATAATCACGACTACACACATGTACGCATATCCACTCAGGTAGTCTATAGTTGGGCAGTAGGTTGACTGTGTGTGAACATGGGAGAGAACATGTGGGGGAATGGTCTGTATTCTGTCAATCATATTTTAAATAAATGCTGATTGGTCAGTAGCCAGGCAGGATCAACCAGACAGGAAGTAGAGGTAGGTCAACGAGAACAAGAAAATTCTGGGAAGAAGAAAGCCCATTCCTCTGCAGTCCTGGCCCAGCCACAGGAGAAGGAAGATGTGACCTGCCTCGCTGAAAAAGGTACCGAGCCATGTGGCTAACATAGACAAGAATAATGGGCTAATATGTTATAAAAGTTAATAAAAAGCCTGAGATACTGGGCCAGTCAGTTTATGATTAATGTAGACCTCTGTGTGATTTCTTTGGGACTTAACAACTGTGGGAACCCGGCAGAACAGAAAACCTAAGATAACAAGAATAGGCTCACCTGTAAGAACATAGCTAAGTTTGCTTCCAGAAAGCACTGGAAGGCTCTGTGACAGATGATATCACAAGTGACAGGCAAGAGAAAGGAATACGAAAAGAAGAAGAAACACTTCCCTTTGTAAAGAAGCACCACAGCAGAAAGCGTATTGGGAGTTCCATTCTCGCTGTGCTCTGCTGGGTTGTGGCATATTCTGGTCCATCTGAGGAGAGGTAGCTAATTTCATGCCAGGGGGATGATTTCTAGTGAGAAATTTTATCATCTAAACCATATTTTAGTAACAGTGCTTTCTTTGTGTTGGTTATCTCACTGGTAGTAAGGAGTATACATCGTGGGTACACTTTATAGTACTGGGCAAGTGTCCCCTTCCTGAACATTGCCTCTAATGCCCCTTTGCTTTTTGTAGAACATTATTGGCATCTGAAGGGACAAAAGGGGGGATTACAAGCTCTTCTTTTATACACACAATAGTTTTATATTATTGATATTAAATTAAGGTGTTTTCAGTCTTCAGCCTCAGATTGCAAAGTGGACTTCCCTCCCCACAGCCGCCCTGACAGCCCTGGTTGGAAGCACACTATTTATCATGTTTCTGCTTGGTTTTCACTCTCTGCCATGTGCTGCATACATCATAGAGAGAATGACGGACACCTGTGAAACTCAGAGCTAGCAATTTACTCACTGAGGTGGCTTTAGCAATGAGGTGTTTCCTACAGCCTGGTGTTTATAGCACATGTCGGGAGGTGATTTTGATATCGACACAAAGTGGTTACTTTGTCTTGGTGGTGCCCACAGACAATCCAGGCATTCAGGTGGTTTAGGTGAGCAGATCATGAGGTCAGAGTGGGCCTCAAACTTGCTGGGTAGCCTAGATTGGGCTCTTGCTTCCACCTCCCAAGCGTGGGATCATAGGCAGAAGCCACCACACCTAGATCATTTTTAAAAAATATTTACTTATTATGTACACAATATTCTGTCTGCGTGTATACCTGAAAGCCAGAAGAGGGCACCAGACCTCATTACAGATGGTTGTGAGCCACCATGTGGTTGCTGGGAATTGAACTCAGGACCTTTGGTAGAGCAGGCAATGCTCTTAACCTCTGAGCCATCTCTCCAGCCCCCATCCTAGATCATTTTTATCTTTCTTATTTCTTGCCTTTTGGGAGGGAAGAAGTGTACCTGGGAGGGAGGTCTTTTGAGGAGTATGGATCAAATTTTATCTCTTCTCAAATAACTAAACAATTGTTCCAACCAATTATGAGAAGTTTCATTTTTGCTATGGTGACTTCAGATACCATTTTATCACATATTGAAGTTGAATATAAACTTGCATATTTTTTAACATTTAAAAAATTCATTGACAATGTTATAATTTTCCATGTGAAGTTTAATATTATCCTGCCTAGTCTAATTTCATTATAATTTTGTTAGTATGTTAATGAGATTTGTTTAGTTAGAAACCAATATATTTTTCTGTTTATTTACTTTCTGTGTCTTTTAGGAACATGTAGGAGTTTTCTATTATGAGTTTTGCATACTTCTTGAGAAAAATTTCCTAGGTATTTCCATATGTTTGTTAGCATTACAAATCAACTTTTCTCTATCATAATAGCACTTAACTGGTTATTAATTGTATAATAAAGGTCTTTAATTTACATACATTATTACTAACTTACTTGAATAGGAAAATTCAGCTGTATAAAAATTGCTGTGGGACAATGGACTTGTGCCCTGTAAATATTTGTCAGTTGTACTGGTTTAATAAAATGCTGATTGGCCAATAATCAGGCAGGAAGTCTAGGTGGGGTGACCAGAATAGGAGAATTCAGGGAAGAGAAAAGACTAGTCTACAGTCATCACCCAGTCCAAGAGGAAGCAAGATGAGAACGCCTCACTGATAAAATGTACAAAGCCATGTGGCTAACACAGACAAGAATTATAGGCTAATTTAAGATGTAAGAATTAGTTAATAAGGAAGCCTGAGCTAATAGGCCAACCAGTTTATAATTAATACAGACCTCTGTGTGTTTCTTTGGGACTGAGTGTCTGTGGGACCGGGCAGGACAGACACCTCCGCCAACTAATGGTGAAACCTCTGTCAACAAAAAATGATATGTACTTTCATTAAAAATGAAGAAAATTGGGGCCTATGGGGGTCATTCTTATTCAAACCACCACAGTGTTCTAGGTGGTTGGGAGGTCGCTGGTGTAGGTAGAAGGAGGATGGCCTGGTCCTTGGGTGTCTTACACTCGGGAGCACATGTAGGTGGACATGGCACTTTCTTTTGCGGTCTCTAACACACTGCATCTTCTGCTGATGTTTAGAGTCTCTGGTGTTTTTGCAGTGGTCACAGCTCATGGTTCACAAAGCTACGACTCCATCTGAGAAAGGTGTGGCTTTGATCCGATGCCCCTGAGTCTCTCAGCCATCTCTTTGTAAGAAGGTGACAGACTCTTGTAGACCCCTTTTATGTATAGTTACTATCACATCTTTCTTGGTCTAGGGACTTTAGATGGGTCTTGATCCTTTCATCTTGTTGAAAGGCCAAGACCTCCACTCTTGGAGTCACGGAACTAGCCCAGGAGGAGATTCCCTTCTGTCCTGCACCATCATATAGGATGTGTGCTTCTGAGGTCCAGTATGCATGTCGTTCAGTGACACTGGCCGTGGGCTGAATTCACAGAGAAAAATCCCAGTGTTTGGCAATCAGAGCTTTGAATCTGTCTGAATGTCAGATACCAAGTGACTTTCATTTAATTCACTTTGAAAGAGAGAACCGGCCTTTTTATCATCTTGCATTTTCTTTAATTCCACCGAGTATAAACTTTATGCAGTAAATGTGTCAGGTTTTGGCCCTTGATATTTTCCTGGCTTTAAACCTGACATTTACATTTACTGTTCTTATGACTTAAGAGATTATCATCTCTACTGTAGCTATTGAGTGTCTGTCTCGGAGCTCAAATTCAAGAAACTGAATTTTTATTTTCTTTTTAGACAATGCAGAAACACTAAGTTCTAGTTTTAATGGAAAAGACTGTCAAGGAAAAGAATTTCCAAAAAGAAGTAAAGTAAAAATATAATTTATTTTTGCATTGCTCCCATGAATTCCTAAGAGACAGCTAAGCTTACCAATAGAAAAATGGCCCTCGTGCGAACATTATCCACAGACGGAGATGTGCGAATAGCAATACATGCACAAACCACTTTATTTTTAATGAGAGAAAATGAAACATACACCTAAAAAGATGTCCCTTTTTTTAACCTACTGTACTGAAAAAAGGAGAAAGTATATAATAATGCTCACAGTTACTGGCACAGGAAGCTTCAGCTGTCAACCTGACACACTTGGGAACAGGGAGCATCAGCTGAGGGACTAGAGGAAGGGACTGTCTGGTGGCCATAGACCCCTGGTTCTGGCTCCGTCCTCTGCTTCCTGCCTCACTACACAGTCCAGCCATCTTAGATGAAGCTGAGCCTTCCCCAGTATGATGGACTGAAACCCTCTGAAGTTAGGAGCTGACAAAAAAACCCTTGTGTTCCCTGAAGTTGTCCTGCCAGGCATTTTGTCACAGGATAACGGAAGTGAGTAGTGTATTCCCAACACAGTAAAAACTGGGACTTCTGATGAGCAAAGCCAGGAACGTGTGGTGGGTATCTGGTGGACAGCACTCATTTCATATTTAGGGAGTTACCATCAGGAAATAATCTAGCGTCTCCAACAACATTCACATGCGCATTCGTAATTTTATTGTACAGTTTTCCTACACGTGTATATTGTGTGTTGAGCCTGTTCTCCCCATCTCCACTTCTCTCCCTCCCCTCCTGTTAGTTCCTTTGTTATCCTAGACAGTTTTAAGTCTACTTACATGCCATACATACCTACATACATGATTTTGCATATCTAAATAAAATCTAAGAATCCAGAGTGAGGGAACATGTATGATAACTGTCTTTCTGAGACTGGCGTTCTTTGGTTTGGGAAGAGAGGGCATGCAGTAGAGAAAATGTTGTTGTAGGATTGGCTGTGGATACATCTGTCACACATTTTCTTGATTGATGATTGATGTGCGAGGGCCCAGCCACTGTGGGTGGTGCTAACCTTGGTCCCTGCTACAGGATTTAGATGCTGCCTCTGATGATTTTCTTAACCTGGTAGGTAGAAGTCTGTGGCTCATTAGTGTATTCCGAAAGAATTTACGCAAGCATCATACAGATGATCTCTGGCCAAGCTCGGAGGTGGGTGGGCACCAATTGGTTACTAAGGGGGCTGAAGACAGTGCCAGGTAATTTGGCTCCAGACCTGCAGCGCTCCATCTCCCCCCATTCACAGAAGCTGACTCAGTCTATCAACCACGTAGAACCTTTAACATAGGTATTATAGTTAGGGCTACTGTCGCTGAGATAAATCACAATGACTGAAAGCAACTTTGGGAGGAAAGGGTTTATTTGCTTTATATTTCTGCAATAGTTTAAAAGCATTTGGCACCCATAAACCCACAGGGAATGGTGTAACAGGGAAGTGTGGCTTAATTAGAGTAGGCCTGGCCTTGCTGAAGGAAGTTTGTAACTGTAGAGGCAGGCTTTGAGGGATCATATGTGCTCAAACTATGCCCAGTATCTCAGTTCACTTCCTGTTGCTTATATCTAGATGTAATCTCTCAACTCCTTCTCATGTCTGCCTGCATGTTGCCATGCCCCACCATGATGATAATGAAGGAAGCCTCTGAACTGTAAGCAAGCCAAGTAAATGTTTTCCTTTATAAGAGTTGTCATGATATCTTTCATGGCAATAGAAACCCTAAGGCAGCTTCCATGTCACTGTTCAACACTGAAGGAAGTCAGGATAGGAACTCAAACAGGGCAGGCACCTGGAGGCAAAAGTTGATGCCGAGGCCCTGGGGGGACACTGCTTATTGACTTGCTCCCCATGGACTGCTCAGCCTGCTTTCTCATAGAACCCAGAACTCTCATAGAACATTGTGGGTGGTACCTCCCACAATGAACTGGGCCCTCACAAGTCAGTCACTAGTTGGTGGTATAGTGGTGAGTATCCCCACCTGTCACGCGGGAGACTGGGGTTCGATTCCCCGACGGGGAGCCAGACAGAGATCACAATGGTGGCATAGCCCAGAAAGCTGGCATTTTAAAACAGCCAGTTTTTTCCTGCTGCTGAGTCAGGAAAATTTCAAAATGGAGGATGTACCATTTTGTGCTAGCTCTGGGGCCGCCAGGTAGGAGCAGCACTCAGCACTTTAATTCTGAGACTGAGCGTGCAGCACAGAAATTCTTTTCATCCAAGTTTCTACATTGCCTACATCTCACTCTTGTGGAAAAATTCTCTGAACTGAGGTTCTGTCCTCATAGCAGACTCTAGTTAGTGTCAAGTTGACATAAAACTAGCCAGCAAAATAGGCCCTTTGGGGGGGTGGAGTGGGGTGGGTGTTGGGTTCAGTGTGAGAGACCAATGTCAAATGCTTTCTCTTGTTTCCGGGTCCTAGATTTTAGAGTGGTGCATAAAATCATAGATGTACACATGACATGAAAGTATTAGGAAAGTCCCCTCATGAATGAAGGTAACTAATGCAATGGGGGAGGGGTGAGGAAGGGGGTGGAGGAAAGAACAAGGGATGAAGGTGACTAACATGGTGGGGAGGGGAGAGGAAGCAGCGGTCTAGCCATGCTTTTTGGGTGGCTTGTGATGGTTGACTTTGACAACTGGACTGGATTTCAGTGTCTGGGAGACAGTAAAGTACACTTTGGGTTTGCCTGTGACAGTGTTTCCGGAGGTGACTGGCTGGGTTGGCACAGGGATAGCCCCCTCTGACTCTGAATATACCAGCAACATTCTGTAGTCCGGGGGAACACATGGAACGCAAAGAGAAATCCACAGCTAGTACAGCTGCCATCTCTCTGGCTGTCTTGTCTTCATGCTGTGAGCTGCCTTGCTTTGTTTCGGAAACTATGAGCCAAATATATCATGACGAAAGCCTGACTAACACAGTGATAATAATTCTACAGATGCACAGCAGGGCATGAAAGAAAGTTGATTTCCAATCTCCCCATGGCATTTTGTGATGCTCTGATGAATTAGTACTCCTTTTGAATATTTAACAAGGCTTTGTCTGAAACTGTAGAACTGTATAGCTGTTGGTCCTAAAATTGTAATATGTTCTTAGTAAATCTATTGTTCAGCTCTTAGTAAACCTATTCTTCAGCATTTTTTTTAAACCAAGATAGTCTCTAAGTTAGTGCTATCAGAGCAATTTACAAGTGATGGAAAAGTTGTGGTGGTTTACGAGAATGATCTCTAGAGGTTCACATAACTGAATGCCTGGTGGAACTCTTGGGGAAAGGTTAGAAGGTGTGGCCTTGCTGGAAGAGGTGTGCCATGGGTGGGTTTTGAAGTTTCACAAACCCATCTATTCCCAGCTTGCTCGTTTTCCCTTGGGTTTGTGGCTCAGAGGTGAGCTCTCAGCTACGCCAACACCAGCCCTGTTTACTGCTTGCCTGCTGCCGTGTTCCCTGCAAGGATGGTTATGGACTCTAACCCTCTGGAACCAGGAGCCCCCAAGTCAAACGCTTTTTCTTATAAGTTGTCTTGGTCATGGTGTCTTGTCACAGCCATAAAAAAGTGACGAAACAAGGACAAAAAGATATTTTGAGAGGAAATGAAGGGGCTACCATCATGAACCAAATATAACCAATTCCCCTCTTTATTTAAACTTAGGAACAATGAGCCATGGGAGTTGGAGGGGGGCAAAAATCAGGGCTGAATAATTGTTTAAATGCAGAAAGTGAAAGGGGGTAACAGGTCAAGTGGCTGTGAAACCAAGAGATTTTTACCTACCTGGTTCTGAAGGACAGAGAGCTGGGTAATTGGCAGGGTTGAGCTTCAGACCCCAGATGAACAGAGTGACGTCATTAGGGAGATTTCAACCCTGGGAATGCTGGGAAATGGGAACAGAAGTAAAGAAGGATGGAGACAGTTGAATGGGCAGGACCTGGGAGCAGCTTCCAGGGTCCAGTGACAGGTAGAGAGAACGGGACTAAATATGGCTGATGGCCTAGATCAGCTTGGAAGAGCGTTTCCTCCACAGAACTTCTGAGTGAGAACCCAGACAGTAACAGCTTGACCCTGAGACTCAGAGAGAAGAGTTAATTGCATCAAGCTGAGGACTTCAGGTTGACTTAATGGTGAGATGATACGTACTGCTGTCTGGGGATGCTGACTTTGTTATGAGGGCTAGAGTGTTAATACCGCAACATGAGGTTGACCAAACTTGAAGACATTTGGAGATCCCCAGATCAGCTTCAGATTGGATTTGCCTCTTGTCAGCCATTTGGTGCTGGATCAGCTGTTTAACCCCTGTGAGTGTGTTTCCTCACCTGCACAGACAAAGGACATAATGACTACCATATTGTGAACCAGACAAAGCCTGTTATTATTACTGCAAGCTCCCAGTGTGTTGGCATGTGGGAGACACCCATATGTAGTTTGTTATTTCTCCTTCTTCTTCCTATTCTTGTAGGCTCTTTACTCTGAGTGTAGACGTCTCCAAAGCAAGGACAAGGCTTCTTCGGGGGCGGGGGTTGTTAGGGATATTGAGATTGGCCTTTTATTGCCCTTGACCTACACCATGAACTTCAGAGACAGCGGGGAAGCAGATACGAGCATCAGATATTCTCTACTGAGCTAGACAAGGAAGAGATTTGCAGAGACACTCCTTTCTCACAGACTATTTTTGTTGGGGGAAAGTTACTTTTAAAAATAAAAATATTATGATGACATAATAGGTTTATTTTAGCATCTGAAATGGGTCCATACATTTAAACTTTTTTTTTGAGACAAGGTCTTCCTGTGTAGCCCAAGCTGGCCTAATAATTGCTTAGATCCTCTTGCCTCTACCTCCTAAGTGTGGGGGTTATAGGTATGTACCCACACATCTAGTTTTCATTTTTCAAATTTTATTAATTTTCAGTGCGGTGAATACACCAAAACTCCCTGGAGTCCTCATTAATTTCTGAGAGCAAAGGGGTTCTGAGCCCCAAGTTTCATACGTTAGCATGGAACCCAAAACTCCCCAGGAAATTGTCATCTTTGAGGAGGGGAAGATGCTAAGTTGTGTAGAAAAATGAATTTAGGAAACCATGTAAGGATGAACCAGTGCTAATGAGCTTTCAGTTACTGTGATAAAATGCCTGGCATGATCAACCTAACCAGGGAAGGACAGACTTGACTCATGGTGTCTGAAGTTTAGACTTGAAACCTTACCCTTGTTCATCTGAGCTGGTAGCTCAGAATCTCTTATCAGAGGGCATCTATATCTCTCATGGTCCCAGGGAGAAAGCAAGGGGCTGGATTCCCAATATCCCCTTCACAGGAACTCCTCAGTGACTTCACTTCCTCCCACTGGAAGCCACCTCTCAAGTTTTCCACCACATCCCAATAGCACACGGGCTGGGGGGCCAAGTCTAAGGCTTGTGGGACACAGGTCAGACCACAGCATCGTCTCTACTCTACCATGTGTGCTACTGAAGGATTCGGGGATTCTGGTAAGACAAACTGTGGTGGTTTGAATAAAGTGGCCCCCAAAGGCCCACAGAGAGGGTACTATTAGGAGGTGTGGCATTGTTGGAGGAAATACGTCACTGGGGGGGGGTGTTGAGGTTTCAGAAGCTCAAACCAAGTCCAATATTGCTTTCTCTTCCTGCTGCCTTCTGATCCAGACACAGAACTCTCAGCCCCCTGTCCAACACCATGTCTGCCTGCATGCCGCCATGCTTCCCACCATGACGATAATGGACTAAACCTCTGAACTGTAAGCCAGCCCCAATTGAATTTTCCTTTATAAGAATTTCTGTAGTCATGGTTTCTCTTCACAGCAATAAAACCCTAACTAAAACTCAAATATAACTAGAGCTTGTTTAGTTCAGTGTTTCCTTAGCTTAATCTGTTTTCACCTGTGCTCTCTTGACCTGTATGTGTGTGCATGCACAGGCCAGAGGTCAAATTTGGGTGTCATTCTTCAAATGCTGGCCACCTTGTGTGTTTGAGGCAGGGTCTTTCTCTGGTCTGGAGACTGCCAATTAGGCTATTGCTGACTGAACAACAAGCTCCCCCCCAAATCCTGCTATCCCTGTGCCCCAGCATTGTGATTTCAGGGGCATGCCTCCACACCTTGCTTGGTACATGAGTGTTGAGGATGCAGACTCAGGACCTCCCTCTTGTGTGATGAGGACGGGAACAATTGGGCTATTTCCCACACATCCCCCAACCCCTGCCAGTCTGTTCTTGATGATAAAGTCAAAGTTTCTGACCATCACTTTAGCAGCCAACAGCAACAAAATTAAGGTGCAGGCTCAAAATATTCCTCTTTAAGAGCATTAGAAATGAAGAAAAAAAAAATTTCCCCCTCACAAACTGTCTGGGCAATGGGAAGAGTTTAGTTATCGCCGATTTTCTGCTAATTTGTTGGCCCCAATTACATCTTTAGAATCTTGTCACCCCCGGCCCAACTGGCCTCAGTTTTAAGAGCTGTCATTTTCCTTCAGAAGGAGCCCAGGAAACCCTGGCACCAGCTCCCAGCAGGGCCCAAGGAGAGGTAGCACATTCTCTCTCACCTTCTTTTTCTGGAACAGCTCGCTTTTGGGACACAGAAATCTCCCTATCTTAAAATAGTCTAAGAAAAAAAAAGTCAAGCTGCAAACCATTAAATGTTGCCCCAGGACTGCTGAGAAACCTCAACAGGACAGAGGAGAGAGAAGTGGGAGTTGGGGAGGTTCCTGCAGAGAAGAAAGAGAAAGCAAAACTAAAGCAGAGAACAGGGACTGGGGATTCAAAATGCAAGGAGGAGAGGCTTTTTTAATTTTTATTTTATTTTATTTATTTATTTTTAATAGAGAAAGACTATGCATCAGTCAGGGCCCTAGCATTCCAGCAGTCCCACTGGGGCCTGGAGCTGTCTTCATTTCAAATATCTCTTTCTTCCTTCTGTGGACCAAAATTCCTAGAAAAAAAAGCTGTGTCTGCAAATGCTGACTGACTGACTAAAACTTCAGTGATGTGGAGATTTGGGATGCTGCAAATCCAAAGCCTAATTACAATTTTTCTTGGGTGACCTTTGACCCACTAAATCATAATTTCTTGCCCCAGTTTGTTTTGGACCTAGTGTCCTGTCGCTAAGCGATAAAGCTGGACTGAACATCCTGCTGCACAGGCAAAAACCTGGGCTGTACAAGCTTAACAGAAATCCTAGCTTCCCATTCGCCACAGGGCCAGGAGAGTCGCCATGCCGCATCTAAGGTCGCCATCAGAGTAGTTCATCCCGCTAAGACGTGGTGTTCCCATCAAAGTATTTGAACGGTGTGTGGTGTTTTGATTTATGGCTTTCTCGTTGTAGTCACTATAAAAGGCTCACAAAATTGGTCCCTCTTTGGGGCATTACTGTTAGGGAGACCAAAATCTCTACTTCCAGGCCCTGCTCACTCATACTTCGCTCTAGGATAAACACCATCTTTTATTTCTTCGAGGAAAGAGACCTTGCCTTTGTTGAATTTTGCGATCCTCGCTCTGCCCTGTCCAAAGTCACTCTTTTTCACAGTGTCTATAAAACCTCAGAGCGTTCACGTTTTCAGGTGGTGGAAGGCTGATGGGGGAAGAGCCTGGAGTGGTGGAAATGCCTGATACTGAGGTGCGGACATCACTGGTTTTGTGTCTTGGAGTCAAAGCCTCGCAAATGCTGCCTTTGCAGACAGGCCTCGCCTGCAGGGCCTACTTAGAGGGCTCATTTTCATGCGTTGGTAGTTTTTTCCCTCCTTTTATTCATCTGCCCACTCCTTTTAATTTTTGACTTACGCCGTTAGTTAATTGATTGGAAGGCGAAGGAAAGTGGATGATGCTATGCCAAACAAATTCTCCTTTGACATAAAAAATATTTTTGAGTCAAAGATACTTAAGATGTATCAGGTGGGGGTTTGGAGGGAAAAGAACACTGGCTGCTCTTGCAGAGGACTTGAGTTTGATTCCCCGCGTGTTCGTGGTTCACAACCACCTGTAACTCCAGGACCAGGGTGTCTGGCGCCTCCTTCTGGCCTCTAGAGGCACTGCATGCATGTGGTGCAGAGACAAAGCTGGGTTCTTTGTAACACAGTTCCTAGGAGCTCACACAAACCTTCACCCTGCCACGCGTCTCTTGGCTTCACACCCTCGGAATCCGAAAGCCTTTTCCTTCCTTCACAGGTTTGTGGCTTTGTGTTGAAGATGCTGTAGGCCAGACAGCTCTTGTACACCAGGCTTGCCTTGAATTCACAGAGATCCATCTGCTGGGATTAAAGGCGTGCACCATCCTTCCTTCACAGGTTTGTGGCTTTGTGTTGAAGATGCTGTAGGCCAGACAGCTCTTGTAGACCAGGCTGGCCTCGAATTCACAGAGATCCATCTGCTGGGATTAAAGGCGTGCACCACCACCGCCAGGCCTCTGTTGATTTGTATGGCTTTTGCCTGCACATGCAATGTGTGAGGAGGCCATAAGAGGGCAGCACATTCTTATTGGCGTTAGAGGTGGTTATGAGTCTCCATGTAAGTGCTGGGAATTGAACCCAGATTCTCTGTAAGAGTAGGCAGTACTCTTAAGCACTGAGCCATCTTTCTAGTTCCTGCAATCATCTTCTGTCTCCTTTGGTGGAGCCTCAATCATCTCTGATAGGAAGCTACTTGGTTTGTGAATTGCGCCCGCTCAAATGAAATTTAAATGAAAAACTTGTTTTTTTCAGGTGTGAGTGTATGTCTGCGTGTACGGTCAGTTTGCATGATTGAAACTGGTCCTCGCGGAGGATATAAGTGGGCACGGGATCCCTTGGAGCTGAAGTTACAGGCAGGGGTGAGCTTCCCTACTTGGGTGCTGGGAGTTGAAATTGAATCCTCTGGAAGAACCACCAGTGTTCTTCACAGCCGAGCCGTCTCTGCAGGCCCCCAGGTGAACTTTAAAAAGGATTTTAAGGCTCTATAGTTTATCTTTGAGCACTGCACACTGTTTTATGTATGCTGGGTTCACTGCTGGAGCCCTCCGTAGAGCACAGTTCTACCCTTGTATGATGACATGTCATTTACAAACTCTATGAGGTAGCAAATACTTATAATCCCAGCGTTCTGGAAGCTAAGGCAGGAGGATAGTATGTCTGAGGCCAGCCTGGTCTTCATGAAAAGACCCTGTCTCAAAAAACAACAAAACACACAAATCCCTTGTCAGGGTGTGGAATATCAGGAATTGTCGTTTTATCAAATGTGTCGCTGTATACTCAGGCAGGTGATAAAGACTGAAATAGCTCACAGCAGAAGGAACTCTGGCCGGGGTTGGGCTGTTAAGATCGCTGCGTCTCCTTGTAGGAGAATAGTCTCTATTTACTTTGCATTTCTGAAGGAATTTCAATTTTGATTTTAATGGGTATTTTTTTAAATCTCAGGCCGACTGTCTACTGTTCTCAAATAAATGTGTGTTTTTGTTCACTCCTAAGAGACATGCTGCTTCAGAGTGAATTTTAGTGACATATTTTAGCACACACACACACACACACACACACACACACAATAGGAATGGTACTTATTCACTGCGCTAAAGTTCTTAAAAAATCGAAAGATGAGGTCATTGTAAAAATGACAAACAAAAATAATTAAATTTAAATTTAATCCAGAAATACAAGGCACTTAAATTACAAAAGTGTTTGGGATTCAGTCTCTTGGAAACATGAAAGACACTCAAATTCATCAGCTCGCTTTGATTGGTGCATGCTTTTCTGTAAGACATAGACTCTTGAAGTCTATTTTTCTTTTTTCCTTGGAGATTTTATTAATCTTTTCTTGTATTATCCTACAGGGTCAGGCAGTTTGGTACATTCGTTTTAGGATTCCTCCCTGAATGGACTTAAATTCCTTTACTTAGAAGCTGCTCCCTCAGGGAATAGAGGGCTTATCTCCTCAGGCTGCTAGCTCGTCTGTGCACTCTTGCCCAGGATGAAGGCTGCGCACATTCCAGCCCTGCTGAGTAGCAAGGCCTTCTGAGCACTGGGGACTGTTTCTCAGCTCCTTCCTCCACTTTCTGGAATGTCCTTTCCCATCCCTTAAACCTCCTACTCATCTTTCAAAACCCTGTTTATGAATTGGTTATTCGGAAGCCTTTGCCTTGCCATCCTCATTTCCCTGTACCCTGACCTACAATCTGAGACCAGACTTA
>NC_022009.1:93412663-93414719 GCF_000317375.1 Microtus ochrogaster | reverse complement strand
TAGCCAATATAACTTATCTTGGCATTCGGGGACAAAGGATGACCTTTCCAACGTCTGTAAGCCATATCCCTGCATCTTCAAGCAAGCCTCCTCAGTAAGAAGTTATATGGAATACCAAGGTCTAATATTTAACAAGGTCTTACCACCATATTTTATCAATTCAGTAATATAAGCATCCCCACCCCATCTCTAAAACTAAGCTGCATTTTGAGCTGGACAGAAACTTAGGTTTAGTGAAATATGTGTTTGCCATTCTATTGCTTTTTAAATATTGTATCTTACCCTTAGCAGCCTAACAGGTATTATTTTAGTTTATGGGTGTGGAATAGAGGCATGGAGAGATTAAACAGCTGCCTCAGAGTACCATAGAGGAGCAGGGACTGACGCTTGGGTGTGTTTGGCTCCTTAACCACTTGTTCTTAATGTTTAATATGTTCTTAATGTTTGGGAAAATTGGTTAGAATGGAAATAATTTTTTTTTGTGTCTCTGTGTGATAGCCACTGTGATGGGTTCTTAGTATTCCATTTTCTATGTATTTCCTCAAAACATTATGCTCTGTCTGTTATAGACAAGGAAACCTAGGTTGTTGAAGGAGCCGCGGGTTGCATTCCTGCCGCCCTGTTCCCAGCCGCCTGACTAGCTTATACCCCAAAATAACAACACACAAACTGTATTCATTTAAACACTGCCTGGCCCATTTCTATTAATGTGTGTAGCACCGAGGTGCACTTACCGGGAAGATTCTAGCCTACGTCCATCCTGGGTAGGAGCTTCATTGCATCTGCTCCAGAGAGCAGAGCTAAGGCGTATGAGCTCACTTCCTCTTCCTCCCAGCATTCTGTTCTGTTTACTCCACCCACCTAAAGGCTGACCTATCAAATGGGCTGAGGCAGTTTCTTTATTAGCCAATGACCTTCCTCCATCACTAGGTGCCTGTTAGATTGCTTGTCTGAAGTCACACAGTGAAGTGTCGGCATTCCTTTCTGCTTCTTGCTCTGCAGCGATGTAAGCCTCTGCTGCCATACCTTGCCCTGCGTGGTGGACTGCACCTCTCAAACTGAGCGTCAAAGCAAACCCTCCTTGCTTAAGTTGCTTCTCATGCAGCACTTGGTCCCAGCAGTTAGAAAAGTAACTAATGGGTAAAATTGGTATAAAGAGTGGAAGCCGCTGCTGTGAACGCAGCATACAGCCATTCGGCCCTGGGACTGGCTTTTGAGAGGAGTAAGGAACAGTTTGGAGCTGCAGGCTAAAGAAGGCCCAGGATGATGTAAGCAGAATTGAACAGGGCATTCTGGGAGGACAGAGGTCAGAATGTGAACAGCAATAGTTACAGTGGAGGCCAGGCTCATGAGGTTCCGGAAGAGACACTCCCTTAGGAGATATTCTAAGGGATTTGGGGCAAAAGGGTACCCTGGAGATGGGAGGGACAGGGAATGCTGCGAAAACCAGACCATGCAACAGACCTCACATGAGAGACTTATTGGGGATGCAAATGGCTGCCTCAGAGTGGGGATGAGAGACAGGAAAGGGGAGGGGGACAGGGAGAGGGCGGAGAGGGAGAGAGTAGACTGTGATAGTGAGGGCTTTATGGGGGGCTTAGTGGAGCATGTAGGTAGGGAAAATACTCAACAGTGGTGTGGTGGTTTGAAAGAAAATGCCCCCAAAGGGGTGGCACTATTAGGAGGTGTGGCCTTGTTGGAGTAGGTGTGGTCTATTTGGAAGAAGTATGCCACTGTGGGCTTTGAGGTCTTTTTCTCAAGCTCCACTCAGTGTGGCAGTCTGTCGACTTCCTGCTGCCTTCTGGTTAAGATGTAGTCAGCAAATGTCTGCCTACACATTGCCATCCTCCCCGTCAGGATGATAACGGATTGAAACTCTGAAACTGTAAGCCAGCACCTCAATTAAATGTTTTGTTTGTAAGAGTTGCTGTGTTCTAGCCCACAGAACGGGAAAAGATCTTTAGTAACCCCCACATCAGACAGAGGACTCATCTCCAAACTATATAAAGAACTCAAGAAACTAGACATCAAATTACTAAACAATCCAATAAAAAAT
>NC_022009.1:93408979-93412450 GCF_000317375.1 Microtus ochrogaster | reverse complement strand
TGGTGGGAGTGCAAACTTGTACAGCCACTTTGGAAATCAGTGTGGTTGTTTCTCAGAAAATTGGGAATTAAGCTACCTTTGAAGACCCAGCAATACCACTCTTGGGCTTATACCCAAAGGATGAACACTCATACCACAAGGACATTTGCTCAACTGTGTTTATAGTAGCATTATTCATAATAGCCAGAACCTGGAAACAACCTAGATGCCCCTCAACTGAAGAGTGGATAAAGAAATTGTAGTACATTTATACAATGGAGTACTACTCAGCAGTTAAAAACAATGACATCTTGAAATTTGCGTGCAAATGGATGAAACTGGAAAAAAAAATCCCGAGTGAGGTAACCCAGACCCAGATAGACAATCACAGTATGTACTCACTCATTAGTGGATATCAGACCTAAAGCAAAGGATAACCTGCCTATAATCCATGATCCCAGAGAAGTCAGGTAATAAGGAGAACCCTGGGAAGGGGAAACAGACAAGATCTCCTGAGAAAATTGGGAATGGGGGGAAGGCAGGGTAGAAGGTGAGGGGGAGGAGAGAAGGGGTGGGAGGAGGAGAAGATGAGGGAACTGGATGTTCAAGAAAGGGAAAGGTCAGAAATCAAGAGCAAACAAAGAGATATCTTGATTGAAGAAGCCATTATGGAGCTAGCAAGAAACTTGGCACTAGGGAAATTCCCAGGAACCCACAAGGATGACCCCATCTAAGACTCTAAGCAACAGTGGAGAGAATGACGAAAGTGTCCTTCCCCTGTCATCAGATTGATGACTACCTTAATAGTTATCATAGAACCTTCATCCAGCAACTGATGGAACAAGGATGACCTGAGCTAAGACCCTAAGCAACCGTGTAGAGGATGCCTAAACTGGCCTTTCCCTGTGATCAGATTGATGACTACCTTAATTGTCATCACAGACCCTTCAACTAGCAACTGATGGAAGCAGATACAGAGATCTACATCAGAGCACTGGCCTGAGCTTCTGGGGTCAGCCCAGGAGAGGCTGAAGAGATGATATGAACAGGGCGGGTCAAGACTGTGATGGGGATACCCACAGAAACAGTTGACTTGAGCTAGTGGGAGCTCACTAACACTGGACTGATAGCGGCGCAACCTGCATGGTCCCAAGCTAGGCCCACTGAATGTGGGTGACAGTTATGAGCCTTGGGTGGTCCGTGGGGCCACTGGCATTGGGACCAGGATTTATCTCTAATGCTTGATTTGGCATCTTGGAGCACATCCCTTTGGAGGGATAACTTGCTCAGCCTAGATGGGTGGGGGCCTTGGTCCTGCCTCAAAGTGATGTGTCAGACTTTGTTGACGCCTCATGGGGGAGCCTTGCTCTTTCTGGGGGGGTAAGGAGAGGCAGAAAGGGGTTAGGGAGTGGGTGTAGGGGGAAGGGGAGGCATAAGGGAGGTAGAGAGTGGCAGCAGGGATGGCTGTGTGGAATGAGAAAAGATTGTATTTAAAAAAAGATTAAAAATAAGAGTCGCTGTGTTCAGGGTATCTTTTCATAGCAATGAAAACCCTAGGACAAGTAGTGGCATAGAGATGTGTCACACTGGCCTTTAGCAATGTCAGTGATTGGAGGTGTGGTGGGGATGGGGAGCACACTGGTCTGGAATGTTCTAACTTGTGCTGTATTCTAGCAAAGAACCTGGCACCCTTCCTTATCCTAGAAAGCGCGGGTGAAGCTGAATTAGAAAGCACTGCGCTAATTTGCTTGATGGAAGGCATTTTTTTTTTTTTTTTTTTGCTCAGCCAACAACCAGACCACACCCCACTCTTCATTCTCTGCACTTACCCAGATCTAAAGGAGGAAGCAGGGCCACGAGACATGAAAACGCAGGTTGACAAGGAATGTAGTGGCTACCCAGCTACAGCGGCAGACAGAAGGAGCCCTTTGCTGTGGCGAGGAACCTGAACCCGGTTAAAACCACGGAGAGGGCAGGCGCAGGCAAAGTGGTTGACATTGCTAATGGGATTAGTATCGTTAAGGAGAAATCATGGACTAAGCATTGAGGTGGTTGGAAACTAATTCTTAGAGGAAACTAAGAATTTAGGTCAAAAAACACCAAGAATGAGAAAAGGTGTGGTAGCAGCATGGAAGCAGGGAGGGACACTAGAGTCAGAAAACATTGGTTTGGATCCAGTTTAAAGGCTAGATTTTCTTTTAAAAAAAAATCTTTCTGTAGGGGCTCTATGTGTGGGCAGTGCCCACGGAGGCCAGAAGGGAACTTGGGCTCCCCTGGAGCTAGAGTTACAGGCAGTTGTGAGCTGCCCTAAGTGGGTCCCGGGAACTGATCTGGGGTCCTCGGTAGGATCAGAGAGTTCTCTTAATGGCCAAGCATCTCTTCAGCCCCCCTAAAAGCCAGACTTCCTAGCGAAAGGGGATGAAATTTTAAATGGCTCCCGTTATGTATAGCATCATTAATTCTTCGGAGCGTGTTTATACAGAAACGTCTCAAGCTACTGAAATGAATGATTCATATTAGGTTGAAAATGAAAACCCTTGGGGTTTTTCATGTCTGCTCAGGTTTTTTAACTTGCCAGGCATTATTTAAAGGCTTATTCAAGACTCGGCAATAGCAGACAGGCTGGCAACAATGTCAGGCTCTAACCCCAGTCAAACATAATAAGGGCAAATTGTGTTTTCCCCGGAAAAGAAAACCACAGCATATTTTCCTCCTGGAATAATTTGATTTCCTTTCGCTGTAGAAAAGTCCAGGGAAAATGGCTGCTGCTTTACCCTAAGCTTCCGTAAGCTCAGCCGAGCGAAGGTCTGTGATTTCACTTCCCATCGTGGTTTTTCTATGTCTACTCTCTGCGTTCTGTTTCGGAGCCCCTGATTACTCTGAGATCCTAATGGATCGAGGCACGCTTGGCTTGGCTCTGCTCTGGGGCCGGGGCATCTAGCCTGCTTCTGTGATGAATGTGTCTAGTGCCTTGGCCCTGAATGCTCCAACCTCCAAGGGACAGTCAATTTGGTCGCTGACATTTATGAAGGACACCTGTGTAATGTCTGACCAGAGCTCGAATCTCCACATCCCCGCGTTTGTTCAGTTGCAAACCCGGCAACAGAGGGGAGCTGCTTGCTAATTAGAAACGCTGGCACACGTCACCTTTCTCCTGGTGATATCTGTCAAGTGGGGTTTGAAATACTTTACTTCGTGGACCACCAGAAGCAGATCAAATTTCAGATGCCTGTGGCTGGTGTGAGAGTCAAGATAAATCTTCTTTAGAAGAGTGTAGAGAAATTCTTAAGAGAGAGAGAGAGAGAGAAAAAAGAGAGACAAAACAAAACAAAAAGTGAAGCCTGTGGCTTCATCCATTTTCCTTGTTCTGTGTTGCATTTTCTAGAAATGGAAAAAGAGTGCATTCTTAGAGTTACAGTTTTATATAGAAAAGCAAAAAATGAAGTCTTGACACTTTTCCTGTTTCTAGACTTTTTGAGAGCCAGTTCTGAT
>NC_022009.1:93400882-93408215 GCF_000317375.1 Microtus ochrogaster | reverse complement strand
AAATCTTTTGGGTATATATGCTATAAAAATGCAAAATGGCAGCAATAAATGATGTAAGTTGAGAAGAATTTGAGAGAAAACAGAAGCACAGATTCCATGAGACTCTGAGGACAGGGCACAGCTGCTCCTGCTCCCAACAGCACAGTTACCACGAGATGCCAAGGACAGGGCACAGCTGCTCCCGCCCCAGCCCGCTCTCCTCTCCTTTGTCACACTCTTCCCCACCCCCACCCAACACACACCCTGCTCCTGACAGAAGGACTTCAAGTTTCAAACCACTAACAAGTCAGCTGCCTTGAATCCGTTCTAAAATGAAATAGGATTTGCCCACTAAATACAATAGGAAGCAGAACCTCTGCCCCCCTGAACCTTCTGGGCCCAGGATGGTTCTTCAAAGCAGGCAGAGACCAGAGAAGGCACTCTACAGTAGAGACAGACCCAAAGCTCAGAGAAGTGGCCTTTGTAGTCAGGGATTCAGACACAGTGGGTCTCCCCCCTGGGGGCTCATGGCAGTCAGTCTCCCCCCTGGGGGCGCATGGCAGTCAGTCTCCCCCCCCCCGGGGGCGCATGGCAGTCAGTGCTGCCAGTAAGGACTTGTGGATTAGTGTGTACTCAGAGAGTGCCCAGCATGGCACAGCCTCATAGCTTGATGATTGTGAGGGTTTATTTGGCCAAGATACCTGGAATTCTTCTCCAGACCAGTGCCTGGTTTCTGTTTCTTTGTGATGTCGGCCTGAACTGTTCAATCCTTTGGAGCAAAGAAAATCTACAACTAGATGGCCAGGGTGCCAAGGAAAGCTTAGGCCCCAGCATCAGAGACACTGGCAAAAGTGAGCTCTCTTTCTCTACCTCTCTGAGACTGGGGGAGGTCTCACATTACAAGCTTGGAGCCAGGCTCTCTGGTTCCAAGGCAGGAGTCAGGGAAGGGGCAGGGAGTAGGATGTGTGGCCAACAATACCCCCTTTTGGTGCAAATTCACTCTCCAGGTGAGAGTTGCTGGCCTGAGAAAGCTTTGGTGCCTCCGTAGAGTGCCCACGGGTGTCTGTGCAGGAGAGAGCTGCTGTATGCTACTGTGGTCTGTGCGGCAGCTGGGCTGGCTATAGCGTTACATTCATACACATTCTCCTTGGTAAACCACGCTTGCGTGTATGTTTTTACAGACTAGAGAAATAAGGGGCTCACTCATCTGTGCACCAAGTACACACCTGCGTTCTTTCCCTTGGCGTCAAGAGAACATGGTATCAGGTCTCTGTTATTAGACGTGCCAGCATCAGTGGGCACACTGGAAGCCACACCCTTGGCCTCCTGCAACCTTCTGGTCACGGGCATTTTAGGCATACGACGAAGGTCTGTGTTTCTGTTTGAAGTCCCCTGTCTGAGAATGTATCCAGGGCCTGTTGTCATTGTTACTGTAGTCTGGTGTTCGCATAGCTGCGAAGTTGAGGCCTCAAGGAGAGTCGTACATTCTGCCGTTGACCCTGCCCCTTAGAAACAAACCACTCCACATGTGTGTGTTTCCTCAGCTGGGTACACAGAGAGATCTGCTTTAGAAGCTGTGTCCTTACACAGGTCTCCTGGGAAAACAGTTTATTTTCCTTCCCTGTTTTGGCCTGTAGCAGCTTTCTTGTTAGAGCTCACACAAGTCTCTAAAATAATAAGGAGAGCCATCTGGGTTATCTCCCGCCATGTGCTTTGGAAAGTCCAACTTCATGTACCTCCTCACCCCTCATCTCGCCAAGGCAAATTGTCTTGTGTAAAGACCTGTGGGCTGTCACTACCTCATCATACGTGCCCAGATTCACGTAAAGGCAACGGCTTAAACCAGATCCAAAGTCCCTGAACATGCGTAATGAGAGTTCTCACAGAGTACCATGGTTAACTTCATGTGTGAACACATGCTTCGTGCATCATTCAAATACGTTCCCACAGCGCATATGGCCCGGTCTTGGAAAAGCACTACATTAAAGAGATACTTAACATCCAAAAGGAATTAAAAAGTAATTTCTATCTTTACCTGGGCCTCCAAAACATGTGGAGAGCAACAAGAGTTGGGAACTTTTAGCCATGTCTAGAAGCACCCTTCTTCTGCCTGGCTTTCTCCTCAGCACACTGCACCCCGAACATCTTCTCAAGTTTGCTTCTGTTTTGTGGGACTTCCCAATGTGAGGGTATTACTGTAGTCTTATACTACAACTCAAGTCTTGCTCCTTCCCAAACCTCTTCTCCTTTTTCTTCTTTCTCGCTTCGCCTTTCTTGTTTGGGTTTACCTCAAAACCCAGCATTTTCTGGAAAAACTGAACTCATCACAATGGGCCAAATGATAGGGAAGCTAAGAAGACCAAGACAAGCCCCTTTCTGGAGGATAGAATGTGTGGGGCTAAACCAGTGGCCTTGATCCTGTTGCATATTCATCTAAGGTTGAGTGTGCGTGTACTGCAGGCATTGTGGAGAAACTGAGCACAGAAATGAATGCCATTGTCCCTAGCTTTATGATACTTAAGTCCAAGTGCATTCAGGTAGATAGAGAAGGGGCAGGCAGATGTTAGGCCATAGATATGTTCAAAACAAGTTACCGGAAATACAGCACCTTGTCCTATTGGATATTTGAAGTTGGAGGAATTTAAGAAAGCATGCAAAGAAAGATATCCCTTGACCTTCCCCACAGTGGGAGGCATGGAGGCCCTTGTGCTCACAGGTAAGTACTAAGGGAAGCAGGAATGTCAAACACACCAGCTTGTCCCTTCAAAGAAAGGGATGCATAACTTGTTTTCCACCCAGAACCTGGGTAATAGCCTGGTGGCCTTCATGCTAACTCTGTGGCCGAGACGTTACTGGGGCTTCTCCTAGACCCTTATTGTGAGCTTGCCAATCTATAGAACTCTTTTATGCAAGGTGTCACATGCAGTCCAGCTACAGGACCCAATGATATGGAAGATGTCACATGGACTTTACAAAGATGCAGTAAATTGCCTTAACCTTTATTGTGCACACAGGATGGAATTAGTTATCAGTAGAAAAGTTGTGCCATGCTTAAATATGACTAAAATAAACCATGGTGGGAGGGGGTCAGACTTTCAAAGTCTGAACCAATTCTGGCTATTTAGTTGAACCAAACTACCTTCTTGTCTCCTGAGGATTAGTACTCTGTTGGCCATGGTGGCTGCAGAGACCCCCACATCCCGTCCTTTGTGCACAATGTGGATCATAAAGTCTTCATATGGAATGTTGGATTTTAGGGAGGGTAAGAGAGAGGTGCTGAGTCTCCTGTCCTTCAGTCAAGAGGTTATCAGGAGGGTGGAAATGTGGCCCCTAAGAAGAATTCCAGTTCCTACTGGATAAAGCAAGACATCTATTTTTAAAGGTTTCTGAGGAAGAAGAGGTCCTGCACGTGAGGAAGCTGGCTTAGCATGTGTGACAGAGACAGGGGATTGGTCACTCTTTCCCTGGGTGGGGCAGTGAAGCTTGGTTCCTGTGTTACTTCTGTGGTGTGACCTCTAGGCAGCTGGAGGAGGGCTGAGTGTGTTCTCGCCTTGATTGCAGCCCTCTTTGGCTACATGGACAATCCGGGCTTTCTGATAGGAGAGTCCTTCTTATTCCTAGAGGAAAGGAGCAGCTTTATATCTACAGAGAAGAATCTAAGCAAGCAGACATTCCTAAGTGCTCCAGCTTCCTGACACTGTACTATGTGAGAGCTACAATCCTCCACCATCACCATCCTTCACCAAATCTAGTGTAACGACACTAAGCTAGGGTATGCATTTCTCTATCTGCTGTTACAGGGGCCTTGGCCATGAACCCAGGGGCAGCAAAATAAAATATGGTTTCATTCTTGATAAGAGATATGGAGCTAGAACACGTAGATGGTGGTGCTGAGGCCAATAAGTGGTCCCCTGGCATCTTAGGATCAGAGACTGAGATCCCGAGAAGTTAACAGATAAAAGTTAGTCAAAGAAAAAGAACACAAATTTCTTTATTTACTTACTTACTCTTTTGTTTTTTCGAGACTGAGTTTCTCTGTGTAGTGTTGGCTGTCCTGGAACTTGCCCTGTAGACCAGCCTGGCCTCAAACTCAGGGATCCTCCTGTCTTGGTCTTCCAAATGCTGGGATTAGAGGTGTGTGCCACAATCTTTAGGAGGTACAAATTTATTAGTCTTTATGTATAAACAGGAGTTCATGGAAAAGTGAACTCAAAAAATGAACTCAAAGGAGTGGTTGACTTGAGAGTTCGTGTGTCCAAAGCAAAGAGAAAGGATTTAGGGTTCAAAGGGCAATAACTTTTGTATTGTAAAGACTAGGAACTATAGAGGAAAGACTTGTTTTAGTTTACACACACTCAGGGTGGCCTCTTTGTCTCTGATGATAAAGGCTTTTCTCTTTAAGTAACATAAGAGAGAAACTTAAGTTTGTTCTTATTTTAATTTTTTTGAGATTTTACTTATTTTATATGTGTGGTATTTTGCCTGCATGTATGTGAAATTACCTGGCTTGAGTGAGAAGGAAACAGGGAACACGCAACAAATCCACTTAGGAGTTTATTAGAGGGGGCGTGTATAGGCCTGGGGAAGTCAGTGTGCAGAGAGAGAGAGAGAGAGAGAGAGAGAGAGAGAGAGAGAGAGAGAGAGAGAGAGGGGTCACGTCCAGCTTTTAAAAGATGCCTGGTACATTCGCACAGGGGATTGACATGACTATGTCACACGCAGATGACAGGGTTCACCCATGCGTGCAAGGGCTCACACAGCTGTGTCATACGTAGATGATGCAACCATGCTGCACATGGGTCATGCAGGGTCCTTCAAGATTCCCGGGGCCATTAGGCACTTCTACCTGAGGGTAGACGTTCATACATGCGTGTCCCTGGAAACTGGAAATGTCAGCCGTGTTGTGTGCCTGAATCATTGCAGTATGCTCAGGCACCACATGGGTGCAGTGCCCAGAGAAGCCAGAAAAGAGTATCAGATACCCAAGAATTGGAGTTAGAGATGATTGCGGATCACCATCTAGGTGCTGGGAACAGAAGCAGGGTCCTCAGTAAGAGGAGCCAGTGTGCTTAACTGCTGAGCCATCTCCTAGGAGGTTTTTATTTCAGTCAGGTGGCAGGATGTCAGTGGGAGAGAAAAATGTGAGGACAAAGTATAAAGAAACCTATGTATGACAAATGCCACCTCGAAAACTCGCTTTGTTTGCCAGTTTAAACAGTTAATTAAAAAAAAAAAAACAGAAAAATGGGGCCTGGAGAAATGGTTCAGTGTTTAAGAGCATGTGCTGTTCTTGCAGGGGAGCTGGGTTCTGTTCCCAGCACCGACATGGTGGCTCATGACGCAGATCTGACACCCTCTTCTGGCCTCTGCCAGCACTGCATTCAAGCACACCCGCATACACATAAAGAACAATACAGTCTTAAAGAAAACATTAATTGCCTTTATTGTCATTGGTTTCCTTGGTGGAAGTAACCATTCTGACTGGTATGAGATTGATCATCAAAGCCGGAGGCCCAAAAATGTGAGCCTGTGTCCACCTTGCCTGAAGGTCAGAGAGTTTCAGCTTGTTCAAAGTTGTTGCCATTCTACCCTGACCAAAGGTCAGAGATTTGGAATCTACTTCTGTTCCTTCGAGATTATTGTCTGTTTCGTGTAGGAGGTTCTTCTTTCTTTGTGTTGCTTTCATTGGTTGAATAAAGAGACTGCCTTGGCCTTTTGATAGGGCAGCCCTTAGGTGGGCAGGGTAGACAGAACAGGATGCTGGGAAGAAGGGAAGTGTGGCAGATGCCATGATTCTCCTGCCTAAGATGGAGATGCTGGTTAGACTCATGCCGGTAAGCCACAGTCAAGTGGTGATACACATTAATAGAAATGGGTTAATCAAGATGTAAGAGTTAGCCAATAAGAACTAATGGGCCAGGCAGTGTTTAAATTAATACAATTTGTGTGCTGTTATTTTGGGGTATAAGCTAGTCAGGCAGCCGGGAGCTGGGCAGGACACAGCCCACTTCCCCTCCTTACTACGTCTGTTTCTACCTCAAACAAAAGTTCCACCTAGATTTAGATTAGGGAGTTCTGCTCCCTCAAGGTTATTGTCAACAGGTGTGGCTAATATCCAGACCTTGTATTTCAGGACTAGAGAAGTAGATTTGTTTCTACCCCAAACAAAAGTTTAAGGATCCTACTAGGTTCCTACTCTCTTAGGGAGGTAACAGTGGATTCCACCCAGGGAGTGGTTTGTCTACAGAATGTTTTGGTCTAGGGTATGAGTGTTACTTATCTTGTTCTAATAACAGAATGTTTAACTTTGTTTTGTTTTTTTTTTTTACACAGTTGTATTCATTTTTCCAGAAAAATATTTTCTTTGGTTTTTCAAAACAGTTCACAAAGAATATTTTTTTTTAATTTATTTATTTATTAAAGATTTCTGTCTCTCCCCTGCCACTACCTTCCACATCCCACCCCCTCCCCCAATCAACTCCCCCTTCTCATCAGCCCGAAGAGCAGACTGGGTTCCCTGCCCTGTGGGGAGTCCAAGGACCTCCCACCTCCTTCCAGGTCTAGTAAGGTGAACATCCAAACAGCCTAGGCTCCCACAAAGCCAGTACGTGCAGTATGAGGACTGCTGAGAAGTCAGAATGTTTAACTTTGGACTTAGCCTGTAACCTTCAACTGGGCTGTTCACTTCCTTGTATCATGTTAACGCAGTGTTTTCCTACCGTTTGGGTCGGGGTATTTTAAGCAAATGGGAATTAAATGCGGATAATTTTAGTATGCACTGGAACTCCCTCCTTGTACTCTCCTGTGTTTCTGTTTGTTATTTTCACTCATGTCTTACTTCTCCTCACTCATCTTTCAAATCCCCATGCCCCTACCTTGGTAAGTGCTATTTTTGTCGAAGCTGGTCTCTGACACAAAGCAATTCTAATTTGCAGTTAAGAAATTTGAACTCCTTCTCAAGTATTTACTGACCATTGCTGTAGTTCTTCTCTGAGAGCTGTCTGTCCGGCGAATGAGCTCACTATTGACCTCATGGTGACTTGCCAAAATACTGTTTGTTTTTACAGTTCCTTTATGCCCCAGATGTAATCCACTGTTGGGAAAGGCTTCTTTTCTGTCTTGTAGGCTGTCTCTGCACTCTGCCAACCATCCTCTAGCTGCCCAGAAGCCTTTTAATTTCATCTAGAACCATTTGTCAACTCTTGGGGTTTGGTCCTGTGCCACTGAAGTACTTTTTAGAAAACCTTTGCCTATGCCGATATTTTGAAAGTATTCCTCCCTGGATGTTTTAGGTTGCTACCTTACATTAAAGCCTTTGATGTGCAGGGTGAGAGAAATGAATCTAGTTTCATTC
>NC_022009.1:93396544-93400388 GCF_000317375.1 Microtus ochrogaster | reverse complement strand
TGGGATTTTGATGGGGATTGTATTAAATATATAGACACTTTCAATACTATAGCCATTTTATATTGGTTCTGCTAACCCACGAACATGGAGGTCTTCCCATCTTCTGGTGCTTTCTCCTCAAGTGCTTTCATTAATGTCTGAAATTTTTCATTGTGCATCTTTCACCTTCCTTCTTGATTTTATTTACTTCTCCCCTCTCCCTTGGGGCTAAGATGAGTGGGATTCCCCACAACCCCTGGGATTTCTCTCCCCTCTGTTTCTATCTCAATTGCTCTATTGCTCTAAGCAGTATTTTTGAGTAAGAGTTGAGAGAGTCACCCGCCCTATCTCCTTCCATATTTTAGAGGAAACATCCAGTTCCTTATTTTGTGTAATGTTAGATACAGGTTTGTAGCACATTAGGCATAAAACTCCTCCTGACTTCAGGGATTTTATCACGAAGAGATGTTGAACATTATCGAAGGACTTTTCTTCACCGATTGAAATGGTCCTCCTGAAGTCTGTTCATGTGCTGAACTACACCTTTTGATTTGCGTATGTCAAACCGATCTCGTATTCCTGTGATGAAACCAAATTTCTCGTGGTGCATCTACTTAATGCATACTTGAATTTAGTTTGTCAGAATATTGTTGGGGATGTTTACGTCTGTGTTAGTAGATCGGCTTATAGTTCCCTCCTCTGCTTCCTTCTCTGTGTCATCAGCCAGCTTTGGTATCAGGGAAGTTCTGGCTCCATAGCATTGGTTTGGTAGTATTTGCTCCCAGCCCACTTTACCAAACAGTTTGAGGAGCATCGTCAGCTCTCCTTAAAGGTTTGATAGAATTTGGTGATGAACTTTTTGCTGTGACCTAGGCTTTTTTTTTGGTTGTGAGATGTTTGTAAAATCTGCCTATCTTATTGGTTGTTACTGAACTGTTTGAGTTTTCTGTGTTGTCTTGGTTTAATTTGGGTAGGTCATGCATGTTTAGAAATTTTTATCCATTTCTTCTCAACAGTCCTGCTTTAAAAACAGAATTTTCAAGGCATCCTCTTGATCCTTTGTATTTTACAGGGAGATGCACTTGCTTCAACTCTTTAGTCAGAGTTTTATTAATTTGGGTTTTCTTTGTCCTTTGGTTAGTTTATCTAAGGATTTGTCAATTTTCTTTATTATTTCCAAGAACCAGCTCTTCAGTTGAGTTCTTTTTTTATTTTATTAATTTCTGCCTTGATTTTCATTATTACTTGCTGTTACTGATTTCAAATTTAATTTGCTCTTGTTTTTCTAGTATTTTGACTAGGGTATTTATCCGAGTCTTCTGACTTTTATTTCTATGTTTTGGGGGGGGGGAGTAAACTTTTTGTTGATTCTTTGTGGATTTCACATCATGCATCCTCCCCATCCCCTTGCTTTCAACTTCTGCCCTTGAGACCTCCAGCCAAAACAAAATTTAAAAGTAAAACCAAAAATCCCAAAAACCCACTAGAAAAAAACAAACAAACCACAAAACAAACAAACAAACCAACCTTGGCATGGAAGCTGTGCTGTGACCTAGTGAGTCACACGGTGACTTTAGTCCCTATGTCTTTACTTGTAAGTTCATGGCTGTGAGTCATTGTTCTGGTTTGAGGTCTCTGGCTTTTGCTACACCATCGATACTAGCCTCCACTGGGACTCCTCTTGGATATCCTGTTGTTGCCCTGTGTCACGGAGATCCCGCAGTCAAAATCCTTTGGGTCTGCAGGCCTTTACATGCTCCCGCAGTTCATAAATGAAGTGGGTGTTGGTGTGGATTATCTTGTAGTCCAGGATCTGGGCCTGGGTGGTAGCTAAGCTGGTCAGCCTGCCGGCTTCCCACGTCATCACCACTCAGGAGAGCTCTCCGGCACTGCCAAGCAAGGCTAGCTCACAGCAGACAGCAAGGAGCGGGGCCAGTTCCCTGCTCACATCCTCGGGTCCAGCTCACGTCACCAGGGCCCGGCTCTGCTATTTCGCTCAGGTGAGCTGCACGGCTTGCTCTCGGGATTGCCGCACTTGGTGAGGGGCAGGGCCAGCTCTTCCCTTCTCATGCTCCCAAGGTTGGCTTTCCCACCTGTCGCAGGTGGCAAAGGGTGGGAGTGGGGTGAGGTGAGGGCACATTTTCCCTGCCTTTGCCAATCCATGGCACATGAAGGAGGGGGCAGGGGCAGCTACGCTGCTCTCATGCCCACAGGCCTGACCCTCCTGCACCCCCATTCACCGGGTCAGCTCTAGTGTGCTGCTCAGGTGAGGTGCTCAGGTGTGTGCTCCCGCTGGTGAGAGACAGGGCCATTTCTTGCACTGTTGTGGATCCGGGGGACAATCTCCCCCACCTGCCACAGGTCATCTCTCCCTCACCCACTCCAGAATATGTCAGATGAATATCTGGCGGGGCCAGATCTCCCAAGTGCATTTGCGGCACAAAATCACCTGCACCTCCGTCAAGGGGGTCAGCTCTTCCGTGCTGAGGTAGATGCAGGGCCCACTCTCCCCAGTGCTGCGGCCAGTGAGGAGAAGGATCAGCATTCTCGCTCTCATGACCCTGAGGCCAGCTCTTCCTGAATTCAGTGGGTGGCTAGGGGTGGGGGCGAGAAGCAAGGGAGTAATCTCTCCCTCACCCATTCCACTGTGTGACAGACCGTGAGGGTAGCTCTCCCGCTCTCTCACCCCCACCCCCACCAGCAGCGACATCTCTACTGTGCTGGCCTTTGGAGGTAGAAGGCCTGCTCTCCAGAGTGGTGCACAAGGCGGGGGCGGGGGGACAGGACCAGTTCTCCCCAGGTCTCTAGTCCCGGGGCAGGAAGAATTGGTAATTTTCTATTAATTTTTTATACAATATATTTTGATAATGTTTTTTTTTCATTCCAACACCTCCCAGATTCTCCCTGCCTCACTACTTATTCAACTTTGTTTTCTCTCTGCTTCTCAAAACAAAATATCCCGCCTACCCCCCTCCCCCTTTGCAGGTTCCCAAACCACTCAAACCATTTCTTCTGAGTTTTAAATGCAAGCGTACATAGTTATAAATCTACCTCTTCCAGTTTCCCGAGCTGTACCGCGAAGGTTCTGGTAGGTTGTACTTTAATTTTCATTTGATTCAAGAAATTTGAGTATTTTCTCTTTGATTCTTTCACTGACTCACTGGTTATTCAAGAAGATACTGTTTCTGGCAGCAGAGGTGGAGGGAAGTCAGCAGAGCCTAGAAGACAAGTCGTGTGTGCTGCGGAAGGCAGAGATGGAGAAGTGACCCCAAGTCCCCCGGAGACTCCAGAAAATCGTGAGGGATCCCAGACAACGGACATTGAGTAATTTACACAGTTGCGGTTTTGTTTTGCTTTGCTCGGATTGTGACTGCCTGGTTCTTCCCTCTTGAAGAAAGTAGTTAACTTGGTTTTCATTGATTTTTCACAGAAGCCCACAATTGAGAGATTTTGAAATTTAAAAGAGATTTTGGATTTTTAAAGATTTGATAAGATACTTAGACTAAACTTTTATTATGTTTGAATTCGTAAGGACTGTGGGACTTTTAAAGTTATTTACGTTTTATTTTGTGATATTAATATTAACATTACATCTTGGGAATAAGTAAGAAAGGAAAGGTTCTAATTGAAAACTGTTATGATTGTGTGTTAACTTGCCAAGGGGTCAGCTATACTGGCAAGCTTTACATCAGCTTCCCACAGGCTAGAATTATCAGAGAGGAAGGGGTCTCAATTGATAAAGTGCCTTCCTAAGAATTGGCTCTAAGGCATTTTCTTAATTAGTGATCAATGGGGGAGGGTTGAGCCCTTTACAGGTGCTGTCCCTTGGCTGGTGGTCCTAGGTTCTATAAGAAAGTGGGCTGAG
>NC_022009.1:93385783-93396424 GCF_000317375.1 Microtus ochrogaster | reverse complement strand
AGAAGAAGAAGAAGAAGAAGAAGAAGAAGAAGAAGAAGAAGAAGAAGAAGAAGAAGAAGAAGAAGAAGAAGAAGAAGAAACTGTTAGAAAAAATCCTTCCTACTTGGAGTGTTGGGGCTAGCTCACATAAACAATCATGGAATTCATTTCAACAAACACACATTTTAAAATCATTGTTCCTATGGTCACCCCTCCTCTGGATGGATGTTTATAACGAACAAATGGTCCTAGCTGTTAATTGCTAAACTACCCAAATGTTCATCTTCTGTAGTCAAAGACATTTCCATTAGCTCTTTTAAATCTAGGATGTTTGCTTTTGAGGTGAGAGCAATGGTGTGTGTTGGCAGCTTAGGATCTTCAAATCCTAATATGCAGGAAGACAATTGAGAACTTCTCAAGGGAAGAGTGGATTGTATGTCCTTTTGATAATGCTGTTTCTTGCAACTAGATTTTTAAAAGTTGGTCAGTAGCCAACTTGAGGTTGCATTTTCTTTGGCAAGGAACTAGCTTCGTGTGTCCTGGATTCTTGATTAAGAGCAGATCTGCATTCTTAGGAAACAGCTGAAAAAAAAAATAAGCAGAAGACAGGCTCAAATTTTCTTACAGAATTAGAAAATTGGTCTTCTTGCCTAAATTATGATCCAGCACAATCATTGTTTTTCAATAAAAAGCACTTTTTTATTTTTAAAGAAAAACAGTGCTTTGCTTTATAGATCTGTTAACCACCATTTTATTTTTTTATTTAAAGGCAGTGGAGGTAGGGAGGGGAAAGACGGCTTAGTAGTTCAAGAGCAGACAAGGCTGACAGCCCTTGTTCAATGCCAGGACCACACAGCGCAAGTAGAGAGGCAATTCCTTTATGCTGTCCTCTGTGTGCACATGTGTGCTGTGATATGTGCATGTAATGAGTGCTTGTGTGTGTGCACACATGTGTGTGTACGCACATGCACACACACACACACACACACACTCTCATGAGAAATAGAATAAAAAAGACTACTAAGATGTTAGCTTGAGCTCAAAGAAACTTTGAGCTTGTCAATATTTAACTAACTGAGAATGGCGTTTGGCGTGTTAGATACATCATCATCTTAGTTCCTTTCCTGATTGTGGTGACAAAATGTTGGCCCAAAGCAACTTCAAGGAGAGAGCTGGAGGGCACAGCCCATCATGGTGGGGAGGCAGCTGCTCACACGCCCTAGTCAGGAAGCAGAGAGAAGAGTGCTGGAACTCAGCTCACTTCCTCCTTTCTGCTCTGTGACTCGTCCTCCCCCCCCCCCCCCCATGCCCATGCTTAGGCAAGGTCTCTATATCCCAGGCTGGTTTTGAACTGAACATCTTCAACCCCCCCCCCCCCCAGCATGGTGATGCCCACAAGGTCGTGAGCATCTCAATAAACTCAATCTAGAACCCCCTCCCAGCCATGCCCAGAGGCCTGTTTCCATGGTGATTCTAGATTCTGTCAAGTTGGCAGTCCGTATTAACCATTACAGTTACTATGAGAGTAGAGCTAGGAGAGACTTTAAAAGCAAAGAAAAATATCAAAAATAGGAGTCCTTCTTTCCTCCCTCCCTCCCTCCCTCCCTCTTTCTTTCTTTCTTTCTTTCTTTCTTTCTTTCTTTCTTTCTTTCTTTCTTTCTTAAAATTTTCTTCAAAACAGGGAAGATCTTTCTGTAGCTCATACTCCCTCATGCTCTTTCTCTCTTTCTCTTTTAAAATGATTTTTAAAAGATTTATTCATTCATTTATGTGTCTGTATTTGTGTGTCTCAATGTATATATGTGCTCCTTGAGCACGCAGGTGCCCGCGGGACGAGGAAAGGGTGTCAGATTGTTAAATCACTTGTGAGCCACTACATGTGGATGTCAGGAACTGAACCCGTGGCTTCTGCAGGAGGCATAAGTTGCTCCTAACTGCTGAGCCATGTCCAGCTCCCTGCCCTGAGACTCTGGATCCTGCTCCCTCGGCTTTCTCAGGCAGGGGCTGTGTGTGCTATCTTCCTCACTGGAGAACTGTTTTTTAAGAAAACTCTTGGTTTTTCTTTGCATTTTTTTTTCTGTGCAAAGAGGGCCCATTGATTAGTATTACTGTTGATTGCAAAAACATTTTACATGTAATTAATGCCATAAATTTCTACATACGATACTGGTTAAAAAATGGCAATTTTTTTTTTCAAGACAGGGTTTCTCTGTAGCTTTGGTGCCTGTCCCGGAGCTAGCTCTTGTAGACCAGGCTGGCCTTGAACTCCCCGAGTTCCACCTGCCTCTGCCTCCTGAGTGCTGGGATTAAAGGCGTGCGCCACCACCGCCAGGCTAAAATGGCAGATTTTGTGTTCATTTCCACTTCTGTAGCTTCAGACTGTTTTATGTTGTACTGCCCTTCTCTAAGACATATTTTTTTTTTGTTGAAACATGGAATATTTAAGGTAGATGCCTAGGCCACCCTGTGCCTCACTTAAGTCACTTTCCTCCCCTGTGGAAACCCACCATCTTCCTGTGCTGGCTTGAACAGGAACAGCCCCATAGGTTCATATATTTGAATGCTTGGGCATTAGGGAGTGGTGCTACTTAATAGGGATCAGGAGGTGTGGCCTTGTTGGAGGAAGTATGTTGTCACCTTCACCATGGGCAGGCCTTTTCTCTGTCATTCTGCTACCTGCTGATCCAGATAAGAGAATTTTCAGCTGTCTCTCCAGCACCACGTCTGCCTGCATGCTGTCATGCTTCCTGCCATGACAATAATGGACTAACCCTCTGAAGCTGTCAGCCAGCTCCAGTGAAATGTTGCCGTGGCCACGGTGTCTCTCGCCAGCAGTAGGACACTGACCACTGACCAGGACACCTTCTTAAGAAGCCTGCTTCTTTCTCTCTCCCGAAATCTCTCCGCTGTTTACAGTATTAGGGAGGCTAAAGGAAGTGATCACTTTCTCCCTTTCAGTTTATAAAAAGAGAAATAACGATATCTTCAGCTGAATTTAAATGTGAGGTCTTGAGATGCAGTAGACGATGGTTTTGAAGGCCCTGTGATTTCATAATTGCCACGGTTTGTTAAAGGAGGAAGTTTACAGGATTACAAGCGAGAAGGGAGTGTTTCAGGTACTGAGGGCATGCGATTCAAATCTCGGAATCATTGCACTTCTCCTCCAAATAACTAGCCGTTTATGATTGGTCTTCTCTCCTGCCCTATCAGGATTTCCCTAGTCCTCAACTTTAATCTTCTAGGGCAGACACAATCACACCCAAGGCGCACACATGTACACCGCCAGTTGAACACCCAGGTCGCATTCTTCCGCCAAGCTGTGGCGTGTGCCAAAGTTGCTGAGGTGATTTTGCATTCTCTGCAGAAAGCTCTCTGTGGTAAACCAGGTTTTCTTGGCCACAGCACTATCCCCTGCTAAGAGGAGCCTGCCTGGAATTTAGATAGCTAGATAGCTAATTGGTTTCATGTGTTTGCTTTAGGATGGGGCAAGAACCCTGAACTAGGGAGCTGCACAGAGGTCATGATTGGAATCCAGGTCCTTCCCCCAGAGAGTGGAGACGGAGCCTCCCCACGGCCTCTGCTTCCTGGGTAATATACTCTATGACTTTGCAGGAAGGTGATGTCAAGGAAGGATTTTTGGCTCCAGCCTACTGTAGATTGCCTTCTCAATTTATCTTGGTTGTTCTAAAAATCATGAAAGAATGTAAGTAAATAAAGCTCAACCTTTACAACTAAAAAAATAGAAAATCACTTCTAGGATCTCTATGTATCATGTACTTTATATTTTCTCAGGCAGGTAACTACATTACATGCCATTATACAAGCAAGAACACGGAGGCTCAGAGGGAGACCCTTGCCAATCATTTCGGAGATAAAATGTAGGCTAGTAGGTATTTGAGCCCCATATTTCTGATTCCAAAATCCTGTTCTTTTTCTGAGATTTATAAGATGTATTTTTACCTGGACATATGGCATATGTTTCTGTATTATGTAAGGACTTTCTGTAGGTGTTAGCATGGGTGTCCTATAGGTGTGGACCTAATATTTACAAATGATAGGGACACAGCCATGTACACGAGGCAGAACTAGTGAAACTGGATTGTCCCAAGGAATCTAGAGCCTGAACTGCTTCAGACAGGCCAATTCCTCTGTAGTTCTGATGGCTTAATCACATAGGTCATGATTTGTAAGTTATCTGAACACAATAAACCTGCCTCCTTGTTTAGCTGTAGACAATATTTCTGGCTCTCTGTTTAACTGTACACAACAAACACGCTGAGCTCCCGGGGTGCTGTGGCTTCTCCATCAGACAGCCCAGTCCACCTGACCCTAGCAAACACGCTGAGCTCCCGGGGTGCTGTGGCTTCTCCATCAGACAGCCCAGTCCACCTGACCCTAGCAAACACGCTGAGCTCCCGGGGTGCTGTGGCTTCTCCATCAGACAGCCCAGTCCACCTGACCCTAGGTTTGCTATCTCTGTGTGTCTGTCTTTATTCTTTTGCTGACCCTAATAACATTGCATCACTGAAGACCCTGTAAGGATTTGTTCAGTGGCTGTATCTTCTTATTTCAAAAACAACTTCTTTAAAAAGTAGGATCAACCTCATTCAGGCATGTAGGATAAAATTAAAGGATAAGGAAACCATCCTGCTTAAAGTTAAACTGTATTCTATTTAACTGTGAGTCACACTGTGGACTCTTTAAGATGGCGTCATCCTTACAGCTGGATGGAAATATTTTCAGACTGGAGAATTTAGCTTCCACACTGTTGGTGTTGGCACACACAGCACCCCTTTTTCAGAAAGATGGGTGTTACAGACAACCGCTGTGGAAGATCATCTTAGTTAAGCCTTTAATTCTCACCCGGAGTGAAAGTTTCTGTCTGAGCATAAGGCTTCTCACCTTTTGAGCTTTCACAGTGATTGTCAAGAAAACGGTTTGCACCTCTATTTTACACAAAATTAAAAATGAAAGGTAGTGGATACTTGGGCTTTAATCAGTGACAGACAGTGACTGGAAGATAGCATCTCAAAGTCATTGATAGAATTTATATGGAGTACAGGGGTTTACTGCTTAAGGAGAAGCAATAGAGTAAATACAGTCCAGCATTTTCACAGACCTCTGGTGTGGGACAATTCTATATTCTGTCAATTATATTTTAAATAAACACTGATTGGCTGATAGCCAGGCAGGAAGTATAGGTGGGACAACCAGACAGGAAGTAGAGGCAGGGCAATGAGAACAGGAGAATTCTAGGAAGGAGGAAGCCCATTCCTCCCAGTCCTGCCCAGATCATGGAAGAAGCAGGATGTGACCTACCCCACTGAAAAAGGTACAGAGCCATGTGGCTAACATGGCTTAAGAATAACATAGATAAGAATAATGGGTTAATATAAGCTACAAGAGCTAATAAGAAGCCTGAGCTAATGCGCCAATCAGTTTATAACTTATTGAGAGCTCTGTGTGATTTTCTTTGGGACTTGCTGGCTGTGGGAACTGGGCAGGACAGAAACCCCCACGAGCCCCTCATGTTACAGACCTCATCCTCAGCCTATTCTCCTATTCTCCCTCTGCTGCCTTCTCTCCTCTGTCTTCTTGTCACCCTCTGCCCCAGTTAGCTTCTCTGCCGCTATGATGTAACACTGACCAGAAGAAACGTGGGGAGGAGAAGGTCTATTTGGCTCACAGGTCACAGTCCATGACGGAAGGAAGTCAAGGCAGCAACTCAAGTGGTGCAGAAACCTGGAGGTGGGAACTGAAGCAGAAGCCATTGAGGAACACTGCTTACTGGCTTGCTCCTTATGGCTTGCTTAGCCTGCTTTCTTATGTAGGATAGACTGGCATGACCAGGCATGGCACCACACACAATGAGCTGGGCCCTGCCACATGAATCATTAATAAAGAGAAATGCATCACGCATGTGCCCACAGGCCAAGCTGATGGGAGACAATTCTGCAAATGAGGTTCCCTTTTCCCAAGCTCTGTTGAGGTTTGTGTCAAGCTAACAAAAGCCAACCCCTACAACCCTCCTCTTCGTTTTTCTCCTCCCTCTTCTGTGATTTTTAAAATAATTTTTTCCTTATGGTAAGTGAAGATATTATTATCATTATTTACATCTTTATCAGTTAAGTCTATGTTGCTACTCAAGAAGAAAACTGTTCAGCATGATTTGGGCAATGTTTCATTTCCTGTTGCTATGTTAAAATACCCTTAGGCAATAAAGGACTCATTTTATGTGACAGTTCCATCTAGTAGTGGAATCACAGTGACAGGTACTGGAGAGAATCAGTCACATTATATACGCACACAGTCAAGAGCAGAGCACAATGGAGTAGCATAAGCATGTTTTCACTGCAGGCATCTCTGGACTCTTGCTAGTTCAAGACTCTCTGCCTAGAGAATGGCGCCACCCACAGAGGTTGGATCTTCCCACAGCAATTAGTGTAACCAGGACCATCCCATAAAGACACGCTCAACCTGATCCGATCACCCCCCATTGGAACTCCCTTCCTAGGTGTTAGACTGAGCCACGTTGACCACGCGTTCAATGCATTTCTATTTTATTTAGGGAAATAGGCACATATTGAGACCATCATAGCGCTCTTAGGTGCACAGGGATCAAATGAATAGAGTTGATTACGGTGAATATAGAGCTTGGACAGTAGTGTGTTGGAAAGTCTGATCCCTTACTGGAGGCCGTGGGATCTTAAAGAGGAGGGACCTAGTTGGAGGCAGTTAGGTCATGGGAGCAAAGTCCTCAACATGGGTTCATTACCATCTCTGAAAGTGGGGCAAGTCTCTTGGCAGTTGGGTGCTATAAAGTGAGGTGTGCTGCCTGCCTGCCCCCTCTTGATTACCATGGGCCTCACTTATGCTCCTGCCACATTGAAAGGAGAAGCAAGTGCTCTGGAAGGCAGAGGAGATCTCTCCTCTCTCAGGTACACAAAACTCAGAAGTTAGTGGTTCCTGGTCCTCGTTCCATGAAATCAAAGAGAGAATTTAATCAGCTGAAGGGCAAATTTTAAAGATGACTTTTACTAGTATAGAGAGAAAGCTCAAAGAACAATTAAAGAGCCATGGCAGAAAGCAGGGCTCTGAATCTCATTCTGGAGGAGGCTCACAGAGCGAGAACCCCATCCATCTCCATGTCTTGGACTTTTAGAGGACTTAGACCTGAATATGGCCAGGTTTCTATGAGATTGGCTGGTTCTCTGGACCTCTTACAAGTTGAGCCAAGGGAGGTGCCACATACTCCATGCATGTAGCCCTGGCCTCAAGGGGGAGATAGATGACCACACGAAGTGTATGTGATACTCACTCAAGTCGGGGGATGGTCATGCTTGGCTGTCTCCACAGCTCCCTCTGACTTGCTTTGTTAGCTGTTGGCCACGACAGTCAGCTGTCCCTTAACTAGAGCTGTTGTTTGCTACTCTCTGACATTGAAGGCATTGCTGGCTTCTGATCTTGGTGGGTCCGCTAGACACTGATTAAACTAAACTCTCTTGTTCTCATGTTGACACCACCAGCTTGTTGTTTCACCATGGAGCTAACTCCTATCACAGCTACCAGGGAGTAGCAATCTTTTTCTATTGCTTCTCATTTGGCTCTTTGTCTGTGGGGTGGGCTGCAGTGGTCACATTTCTAGAATAGGTGGGAGCTTCTTACTAGGTGTGGTCCTAATAAGATTAACTGAGTAACTAACTGTCTTAGAGTTAGTTGTATTAGAAGCAAGAACATATGCAAAGAAAATAGTTCCTTGTGTATATTCCTCAAGGGATGGGGATACCGAAGCTGGCAGTTCTGCCAGTGTTGGCACAGGGCCCTGTCCTTGCTTTAACCTAGTCAGCCTGGCTGTTTTATACTCATCAAGAAGCTCTGTGTTTCTTAGCTCTGGTGCTCCTGACCCCACTATTTTAACTAACATTTCCTTTTAAACATTCAGAAAATAGCATATTATTTTATCAATATGAAGCCATGTTATTATGTAATAGTATGTTTTGTAAGATGTTTGCCTGCGCTTGGACTTAACTAGCGTCTTAAAATAGGAGCCCAAACAAGCTAATTTCCTCATCAAGTACCCAGTCTTGGATTTTGTTATAGTCACAAAAATGGACTAAGGCAGGTAACTTATGAAAAATGATCAAAATAGAAGCTCTGAATGCCGGTCTGACATTGCGAATGAGTCACAATAATGGCTTTCTTTGTGTGTGTTAAGACTGCACCATGATGTTTATCATTTAGGATGTCCAAGGTGGGGTGGCGAGATGGCTCAACTACTGAAGTGCTTTCTTTGCAAGCATGGGGATGTGAGTTCAACCCCCAAACCCATGTGAAAGAAGCCCAGGTGTTGTGGTGTGTGCTTGCAATTCCAGTGCTAGGGAGGCAGACACTGGCGGACCACTGGAGCTTGCTGGTCAGCCAACCTAGCCTACTTAGTGAGCGCTGCACTTTGGGAGAAAGCCTGACACAGCAAACAAACAAACAAACAAACAAACAAACAAACAGGAACAAAAAGAAGCAAGGTAGCAGGATATGAGGAATGATACAAAAGTTGACTTCTGGTGAAGCATCTCCATCCCTCTCTTCTGGATACAGCCGAAGCATCTCCTCTTCTGTAGGCAGCTGACTGGCTCAGGCCAGCACCTGACTTAAATGTTTGCATCATCACTCATCTGAAGATGTTCTCGTGGTCTAATTCCTTGCCAATCCATGGGTCATATATAAAATTAATAGTATGCTAGAGTTCATCAGCCCTGTGGGAAAAAAATGCCTGAGACAAACAGCCGAAGGGAGATATTTGTTTTGGCTCATAGTGTCAGAGGCTCTGTTTGTCCTGGCAAGGATGGCTTGGCTGACCAGTGGCCCTCACCTCAAGGAGGCCAGAATGTACAGAGGATATGTCTGCACTAATGGCATCTTCCTTCTCTTTTTTCCCCATCTGGGTTCTCAGTTGATGGAATGGGTCTTTCTGCTTAGTCAGTCCTCTCTGGAAGCTCACACACACTCAGAGGTGTCCCTCTGTATCCTAGGTGACTTTCGATTGATCAAGTTGATGCTCAAGGTCACACACGGTGAAGGATTTCCCTGAGCTCTGCTAAGACTCAGGCACCACTGCAGTCAAGCCGTGGGGAAGCATGGCTCTCCAAACCCAAGCAGAAGGCTTCCCAGTTCACACTAACTCCTCTCCCAGCTGCTTGGGGTTAGCTTGTTCTTTTGGGGTTTTAGTTTACATAATATTGGTTTACATAATATTTAGTTTACAAAGTAGGGTGGCAGCTGCTGGCAGTGGCAGTGAAGTCCATGAATTTCACCACTTCTGTCTTGTATTGTGGACCCAGGCCCTTAAGCTTGAATGACAAGAAGAGATGAGTCCTCCTTCATCTCTCCAAAGATGCATCTCCCTCCTCCTCACCCTGAAGAAGCCTGTAAGAGCAGCTGAGCATCTCTTAAAAACAGGTCATTCCAAAAGATTGACCCCGAGGAAACAAATGGCCCCGACTTAGCGGCATAGAGACACCAAGGAGGTTGTGGGTGAGAGTATTCCTCTGCACTCCTCAGCGTATTGGCCTCTCTTCGTCCTCCTCTGACCCCAGCCTATGCTTGTGTGTGGCTGTCCAGATGGCTCCAATGTTACCTAAACTAATATGAATTAAGTGCATTTATCTTGGTGTCCTCGATAGCCTGTCTTGTCGCCAGGTCTCAACCAGGAACTTCGTGACGGGTGAGGAAGGATGCTACTCCTCTCCCTGTCCTTGCTGATTGCCCTGCACTATTTATCGAAAAGACTACCCCCTTCCTGAGTATGCGAACAAGTGGTTCTCTGCATCTATATCTGTTTCGTGTGACTTCTCTTTTCTGTCTGTTTGGTCCTATTCTGATGTGGTAGTTTTTGTTTTATCTTATTTTATTATTATCCTTTAGAACACCCCCCTGCCCCGCTTTGGTTTTTCTAGACAGGGTTTCTCTGTGTACCCTGGCTCTCCTGGAACTCACTCTGTGGAGCAGGGTGGCCTTGAACTCAAAGATCTGCCTGCCTCTGCTGGGATTAAAGGTGTGTGGCACCATCCATCTGATTTTCTAATGAAAGAAAGAAAGGGGGGAAGAGTCCAGATGGGAGGGGAGGAGAAGCTGGGAGGAGTAGAGGGAGGGGGGAAGCTATAATCAGGATATATTATGTAAGAAAATAAGTTATTTTCAATAAAAGGAAAAGACTTTTCCCACTGATTTTCCTTTGAATCTTTAGAAAACATTCAGTTTCAAAATACAAGTGCATCTATATAATCTAGCTGTCTATTCTGCTCTATTCCTCCGTTTATGTGGCTTGGATACAATACCACATTGTCTTTTCTTTCTTTCCTTTTTAAATAAAGTTTTTCTTATTCTAATAAAGTTTGTTATAAAACAGGATGCTATAAACTTTTCTTTGAAGCCCCCGAACAATGGGGGCATCTTCCTGGACCCTGGATTAGACATAAACCACACCCAAACACATGTTTTCACGGAAAGATCCTTTACTAAGCAGGGGAGGGGGAAGTTACAAAGACTGCAGTAAGACTCAAGCAGAAGTAGCAGCAAATTACCTTGCAGGTGTAATTTCTTTTTTCCTTTCCTTTCCTTTCCTTTCCTTTCCTTTCCTTTCCTTTCCTTTCCTTTCCTTTCCTT
>NC_022009.1:93367815-93385683 GCF_000317375.1 Microtus ochrogaster | reverse complement strand
CTCTTTCTTTCTTTCTTTCTTTCTTTCTTTCTTTCTTTCTTTCTTTCTTTCTTTCTTTCTTTCTTTCTTTCTTTTTTGTTCTCTTGCTGTGTGAAATTGTCTACTAGAGGCCTGCTGGGTCCTTTACTCTCTGGGCCTGGGGCGGAGACAGTATGCTGACTGTCAGTTCCAGGTGTGTGTAGATCTTCAACTTTGGTTTTTAAAACATTGTAGTTGTGCTATGTTCTTTGCATTTTAGTGAATTTTAGAATCAACTTGTCAACAGCTGTAGGAAATCTGGTGGGATTTTTAAAAATGTATAATTTATCTATTCTTTAACTTAGGAAGAGTTAAATCTTAATCATATTATTTTTGTGACCATTAACACAGTGGTTTTCTCTATTTTTTTGCGGGCCCTTAGTTTGTCTTTCAGTTCCTTCCTTCCTTCCTTCCTTCCTTCCTTCCTTCCTTCCTTCCTTCCTCCCTCCCTCCCTCCCTCCTCCTTTCCTCCTTCCTTCTCTCCTTTCCTTCCTTCCTTCCTTCCTTCCTTCCTTCCTTTCCTTCTTTCTTTCTTTTTTGGTTTTTTGAGACAGGGTTTTTCTGTAGCTTAGGAGTTTGTCCTGGAACTACCTCTTGCAGACCAGGCTGACCTTTAATTCACAGAGATCTGCCTGCCTCTGCCTTTCGAGTGCTGGGATTAAAGGCATGTGCCACCACCGCCTGACTGGCTTTCAGTTTCTAGTATGGATTTCTTACTTGTCTTTGGTTAGATTGTTCTTGTTTCATACTGTTAAGCTTTTATGTTTCTTTCATGTCTTAAAAATTAAAAAAAATTCATTCTTTTTTCTTGTCTCTGTGTGTGCGCGTGTGTGTGTGTGTTGTGCAGGTGCATGCCACCGTGTGCTTGTGTGGATGGACAGTTTTCAGACATCAGCTCTCACCCTCCACCTTGGGACAGACTCTGTGGTTGTTTCTGCAGTGAGCAGTGCACTCCCGTTTTGCTGGCCTGTGAACTCTTTGGAGTCACCTCCCTTTGCTTCCCTCTTGCTGGAGTAGCACTGAGTTGCAGACATGCACCACGGCTCCCTTTGCTGGAGGAGCACTGGATTGCAGACACACACCATGCCTCCCTTTGCTGGAGGAGCTCTGGATTGTAGACATGCATCATGCATCATCATATCCAGCTTGTTATGTGGAATTGGAGGAGCAAGTTCAGGTCAGGTTTGTGTAGCACGTGTGATTGCCTGCCGAGCCATCTCTCCAGCCATTCTGAGCTCATAGCTCTTTTTTCCTCCACACTAAACAACATCCACTGTCTGCGTGTACCACAGAGTTCTCATTCATTCATTCTGAAGCACATTTTGTTGCTTCCAGATTTTGGCCAACATGAACAAAGAGTCTATAAATGTCTGCAGACAGGTTTTCTTATGAACATATGTTTTCAATTTCATTTGGTGTAAATATCAAGAAGTGAGATTGCTGAATCCTCTGGTGAGATTGAACTGCTAAGCCATCTTTCTGAGTGGCCTCACTAGTCTGCATTTCTGTCAGTGACGAGTGACAGTTACCAGCACACATCCCTGCCAGTGGCAAGGGCCCCCAAGTTCTGGATTTCAGCTGTTCTACTAGGCGTGAGATGGTAGCTAACGGTGGTTCTAATTTGCAGTTTCATAATGATGTGTGGATTATGAGCACTTAATGAGAATTTGCCATCAAGTTCAGTGTGTATGTGTGTGTGTGTGCACGTGCACATGTGTGCACACATGTGAGTGTGCACATACATGTGGAGGGCAAAGGTCAAACTTGGCACTATTTCTTAGGAACCAGCCACCAGTCACTTTGCTTGTTGACACAATCTCTTACTGGCTTGGAGCTCACCAAGTAGTCTAGACTAGTGGGTGAGTGAGTCCCATCTGCCTCCTGCTTCTTCAGTGCTGGGATTGTAAGTATGTATCACCACACTGGGCTTTTTTATGTGGATTCTGGGGGTCAAACTCAGACCCTTGTGTTCTCAAGGCAAGCCTGTGATTAACTGAATTATCTCCCATGGCCCAAGACTTAAAAAAAATGTGGTTCACTTGAGGAGATTGCTAAGCAGGGCACTGGTGAAAAGAGATGTTCAGTGTCTGGACACCTTGCTCTATATAGCTCTGTCTTTTTAGTTTGGTTTGTTCAGGTGGTAGGGCAAGTCTGGTCTCTGCTCATCTGCCTTGTCTGGAAGCTAAAAGTCTTCTGTATAATACTTTTCTTTATCATCAGTAAAAAGAATTTTTCCATTTCTGTAGTTTATTATTATTTTTTAATTATAACCAATTTATCATCAGACTGAAAGCCAAAAGTGTGAATTTCCTCTCTATATGCTCAGATATAGCAGGTACAGAGTTCCATCCCCCCAGCCTCTTCTGGAACATTCCTTCCTCTGTGTTAGGGCAGCCTGGCTGCTGTCCTTCGTCTTCTACAGATGTCCTATGTTTCTGCTCACTAATGCTCTTTAGGTGGCTAGTAGTGTTTGAAGACAGCATGGCATTTTTGCTATGGACCAAGGCTGCTGTTGAACCTGCCGACTTTCCAGTGCCCAGTTTTAAATTTCCCTGCAGGCTTTTATGCTCTTTTCTTTGTCTCTTTATGGATCCCCAGCACTCAGCATCTTTTCCTTGTGATGCCGGGTCAGACCGCTGGCCTGATGCATACTGGCTGAGTGTCTATCTCTGAGCTACACATTTAGCCTCAGTGGATGGCTTTCTTCTCAGCATTTTAAAATATAAAAATTCACATTTTATTTATGTAATCTTATTATTTTTAATTATTCAGGAGCCTTTTTCTTAAATTTTCCTTCTTCTTGCATTCTGTTCCTATATCTTGAATTTAAATCTAAAAAGTTCAGTACCTGAAATTTTATTTTGTTCTCCATAGTGACTCTGTCTTCTGAACTATTTATTTTTACTTTTGTGACTGTCTCCATGCTAAAGGGTTTTCTTCAAATATCTGATCATTTTTTAAGAGTAAAATCTTAAAAGTATTGATTAAAAGCTAAGTGTGTGTGTATGTGTTTGTGAATGTATATGAGGGCATGCGTGTATGTGTATATGGTCATGTGTGTATATTTTTGTGGGCATGTGTATGCATGTGTGTATATGTATAATAAGTGTGTATAACTATTTTTTGCATATATGGATGTGTATGTGCAATGTATTTAGATGTGAGTGCATGCATGTATTTGCCTTAGTGTATGCATGTGTGTGTACCTATGTGTATTATGTATGTGTACATATGTGTGTGATACATCTTTGTGTTTTGGTGTGTGTATGTGTGAAAGAGAGACTGAGAGAGAGATTGAGTGTGTGTATGTGTGTGTGAGAGAGATATTGAGAGAGAAAGAGAGAGAGATATTGAGAGAGAGATTGAGAGAGAGAGAGAGAGAGAGAGAGAGAGAGAGAGAGAGAGAGAGAGTCTGTTGATTGATGGGATTTGCACCTCTGAGCATCTGAGCTTTCTCTTTGCACTCAACCAGTTTTCTTGGACAGAAATTGGTCCTTTCCTGTCGATGGCTGCATGGCTCACTGCCAACACCCTGGGGGTCAAGTCAGGAAGTGTCTACGTTGTCTCCTTCCTCAGCATCTGAAATTTCACCCAGCACTGGGGCTCTGGGCCCAGCACAGTGACTCCCCTTGGCTCCCTGTCTGTCATCTTTTGTTGTGGTGATGGAGGCTTCTGGAGGCCTGACTGTTTCTTGTAAGGACTGGGTGCCAATCCTGTCATTCTGAATCCCAACAACATCCCAGTTCAGGGATGTCTGGTAGCCCCAACCCTGACCCTTGCCCTTCCTAGGGGTGGGTAGTTAGTTTTCCTGTCTTATCAGTCAGTTGTTAGACCACATGATTTACTTCAAGATTTTGTTGTCAGCCCTGATTTCTCTTTCTCTCCTCTAGTCTCCTTGTTCTGTGGGTCCACAGCTTAAAATAACAACCCTTTCTGAGTATTTCTAACATAGTCTCAGTAGGGAGCAGATATGAATTGATGAGTTATACTTTTATGTTTAACTTTTATTTTTACTGTAAAATGTCATGTGTATAAAAAGGGTTAAAAAAAACCACAGTGAAGTGATTTTCACACAGAAACCATGCTGGCTAACAACTAGAACGTCACCTGTGGTCAGTCTGAATGTGCTGGGAGTCACGTCAGTGACATCAGTCACATGTTGCTGTTGCATGAAGGGCAGAAATCAGAGCGTTTGTCTTTAGTGCTGTTTCAATCTGAGTGAGCCTAGATTTGAGTTCTCCACTCTCCCTGTTTCTCCCATCACCTGTCGACTGTTGTATGGGTCTGAGCCTGCGCCTGCCTGAACGCTGTCTTGTGAGTCTGTCATTGTGACTGTCCCGACAAAGGGCTCTGGTTTGTCTTTTATTGAGCAGCACAGAAAGCATCACACAGGGAAGGAATGATGGAGACTTCACAGAATCTTTAGCACAGCTTCACAAAGAATTGATTCATTGACTCCAACTGATCTAGATAACAAACAGTGCAATGGACACCATTGTTTATCAAGCAATATCCATTTGTTGTAGCCATCACTTACAGTGAATATTATTTTTTATAAGATTGTTCTCAGCCAATGATTGTCATAGCACGTAAATGTAGAATGGCTGCTTCCCGCCGCCTGGCTCCCACACGGCTAGCTTTACCAAAAATAATTACACAGAAACTATATTCTTTTAAATACTGCCTGGCCCATTAGTTCTAGCCTCTTATTGGCTAACCCTCACATCTTGATTAAATCATTTCTAATAATGTGCGTAGCACCACGAGGTAATGGCTTACCAGGAAGATTCTAACCTGCGTCCATCTTGGAGAGGAGAGTTATAGAGTCTGCCTAACTTCCCTTCTTCCCAGCATTCTGTTCTGTTTACTCCACCTACCCAATTTTCTGTCCTATCAAAGGGCCAAGGCAGTTTCTTTATTAACCAATGAAAGTAACACATAGACAGATGACCCCCCCTCTATCACGTAAAAACACAGACACACATCACTCTTGGGTCAGGGACATGGAAGAGTATGTAACTCTAGACCTCAGCTATGTCCTAGCTTAGGTTATAAAAGCTGATGATGTGGAAAGCCTACAGCATGTAAGGTTGGTTGTAGCATTGTTCTCTTAAAGCAGTGGTTCTCAACCTGTGGGTGACGACCCCCTTTACAAACCTCTGTCTTCAGAAATAGTTACATCACGGTTCATAACAATAGCAAAATTACAGTTATGAAGTAGAAACGAAAATAATTTTATGGAAGAAGTTGCCACAACATGAGGTATTGTATTAAAGGACCTCAGCATTAGCAAGGTTAAAGACACCCAGGCTGAGTGCACAGTAGGGCAGCAGTCTTAAGTGACCTCAACGTGTGTTATTAGCTCTGGCTGTGAGGTCCAGAAAAAGTTCAAGTCTCCTGGGCTTTGAGAGATAGCTTCATAATAATGCATTGTTGCACTTGACAAAATTTCCACATCCCACCAGCCCCCACCACAGACCCAAACCCTTCCTGCTGTGGGCTGCACCCTTCTGTCACAGCGACTGTAACTTTATCTCAGTTATCTTTCCTGAGTGTGTCACTTGATAACTTATCCTAGTACTGATGTGGAATGGTGTGTCACAGAGGGTCCAGGTGAAAGGCTAAAGTCACTCTGAGGTTTCTCCAGTGTAAAACCCGCTGAGACGCATCGGCTCTTTTTACTGCCACTTGCTCTGTATCTACCAGGAGCCCAGAACCCTTCCTGTACAAAGGTGGCCGTTTCGTGTAAACCAGAAACACTAGTTCTATCATCTGGCTGTAACTGAGAAGAAGTAGCAAGAAAGGCCTCTTGTGGGCTCTGTAGGAGCTGAGATAGAACATTGACACGTGGGATATAATAAGGGTGTGCTCGCTCTCCCCCGACATGCCCGAGCGACTTGCTATCCTGCCCCCTCTTATAAATAGCCAGAGCCGGCACTGCGAGGCCTGCTGCTTTTTCTTGTGTGAGTGTCAAGCGAGTTGAATATTTTTGGGGTGCACAAATCTGTTTGGCACATAAGCAGCGAGCACTAATGTCATGGTGTGTAGAACGGTGTATTGCTTATATAGTTTTTTCTATAGTCAGCTTCTCCGGAATTCCCTCTTTTAACAATTAAAGTTAGTTGGAGGATTTCAGGGGTGTTCATGGAAGATCTTTCATACAAGAGAGAGCACTGGGTGTAAACCCTGAGGCCTCCGGCTCCCGGGCTTACTATGTCACACTCCAGTGCCACCCTCAGCAGGTTTCTGTTGCCTGCCTCCTGTCAGGACACAGCAGAGTAGCCATTAAGACGGACCATCCACAATCCAATCTCAGGAAAAATAATCTGTATAATCTGTATAATGAGGAGTTTTCTAATCTGTCTGACCTCCAGAGTTCCTTTCCTAAGGATTTTGATATCAGTCATATGAGAGAGTGTGTGCGATCATGTATGTCTGTGCATGTGTATTTCTCTGTGTTTTTAGGTATTCGCGTGTGTCAAGTGCATGTGTACTTGTGTGTGCACGTTCTTGGGGATTATTATTCAAGCCCTGTCCTCCTTAAACATTTTGTTTATTGTGTGACAGTTTCATACCTTGATATAACAAATTGTGTTCATTTTTGCCCCCATTTCTCTCTCTCTCACTGCATCCCCACTTCGTCTGGACCCTTCTCAGCGAGCCCCTACGTTTATTTCACGTCTGCTGTTCGTGTGTGGCCCAGGCAGTTGACGGCTGGTTACAGAGGGTGTCACTTTCTTCAGTAGTGTATCCATAGATGAGTTAGTTGTCTTTGGTTCACTAAATAGCCTCCTGCTCAGTCAGTGACCACCAGGGACCCGTCAGTCACTGCCTTTTTAGGGTCAGAGTAACAAGTGCGCATCGCCGTGCTCAGCTTTTTACACAGACTCTGGGGATGAAACTCGGATCCCCCTTCTGTCAGACAGGCAGTTTTCTGACGGAAGCATCTCCACAGCCCCGATTCCCATCGTTTTTGACAGGGCTCGCAGTTTCTGCTCCTGCAGCCTTGTGGAAAGTTGAAAACATGTTGTCACTATGTTGGCTTTCTAAGCCTCCGAGAAGTGAGTTTGAAACAGTAACATTCTCTCAAGGAAGGAGTTTGAGGGTCTGTGAGAGAGAAGGGCAGGCTGGGGAACAAAGCCCCCTGGAGTCTTTGGTCTCAGGACTATTAGGCGGTTAAGAGAATTGGAAAAGAAATTCAGAAAGAGGTAGCGACCTCCTGAGAAGAAGCCGTTTTGCTTTTCTTACCTTCTCCTCCTAAATAAACATGTGTGTTGTCCCTGTCTTCGCCAGCGGTTGGAGAGGTTTTGCTCAAACAGCTGGAGGTAACCGCAGCCATCCATCTGTCAAGCGTGGCAGCTCTGTGTTCCCCAGACACCTGCTCTGCAGGATTTAGGTCAGCTCCAGTGGGTTCGTTCATGGCCTGAAATCTTCTGAGGACATTGGACTAGGAAGGGCACATCTGGGCTGGTCATCAGCCACCAATCTGTAGCTCCAGTCTGTCACCTGCTTGCAAAGTGACTTCCTGAATGTTCCGGAACATGAGTTCCATGTTTACTCAAGCAGGGATGTGCCACCAGCTTGCCTCTGACTCCGCTGTTAGGAGAGAGGCAGAGATGAGAAACTCATCCCTAATGGCTGACAAGAGAGGGAGAATTAGCCTCCCCCAGGGATAGTCAGCTCTGAAACCATAAATGTGCTAACAACAGAAATGGATCCAGCGGGCCTGGTTGTATTCATGTATAGGTGCACAAACACACATGCGCAAACATATGCATATATGTATGCATATATGCTTTTATGTATATATAAAGCAATAATAAAAGGAAAGAGGCTAAAATTTGAGAGTGAAGCAGTACATAGAAAGAGATGAACTGAGGAAAGGGAAGAGGAAAGTGACACAATTATATTTTATTATATATATATATAATATTTTTAATTATATTTTATTTAAAGGTGTAAAAAATAAATAGAAAAGGAAACAAAACAAACAAAGAAGCAAAACGTAAACTAAGGGACTGATGATTTGGGAATGTGAGGGGAATCCCAAACTAATTGTTGATCTCCTACCTGTTTAAGGGTTGAAAATTCTCTTGGGGCTTCAGCAATTTCTGGACAGACTGGAGATTTTTAATTTAGTCTTAACATTACTATAGTATCAGTGAGGACCCAATAAGAAAAATCTCTTATCTCCTAGCCCCCAAGGGAACCTATCTCTGGGTTGAGACTTGCTATTGTCTCCTCCTTAAGAGTTAGGCAGGTCAATCACCTGGCCAAAGGACCACCCCCCAGGAAGCGAGGCACTGTTAAAGAGATGGGGGAATAACTAGCTCTTTAATGAGCAAATATACTTTTTCTTCCCAGAATTCCTACCTTCTAGTGTAGGTTCTATGAGGTTCTGTTGGGCCTCAAGTTTTCCCTAAAATTGACACTCTGTGGTCTATTAATTTTATTCTTCAGTTTCTGCAGACAAGAATCCAAAAGCCCCTGGCTGGGAAAAGCTTTGGTGACCATCAAGTTTCTGCAACCCTAGCTCCTTGAAGACGTCACTGTTTTCAAAGACACCTTGATATTCCCTTAGCCCTGCTACAGCTATTAATATCGTGACTGTTTGGAGGCACAAAGTCAGAAGCTGCATGCTACACTGAGTTTCCAGGAAACACTAATAGCTCAAACTCAGACGGCCCTGAAAATGTTCACATCCTGTGTTTCCTACCCTTAAAATCACGGTTTTGCAAACCTTTCTAATTCTTCCTTCCTGTTGCACCCCCCCCCCCCACGTCCCCGTGGAGTCCGCTTTGTGGCTTCCCCTCCAGAAGGAGTTACAGGGGGACATGTTGACTCTGACTCCCCACTTCTTGCTGACTATGTGGCAGCTTTCTCTGTATTCACAGTCCTGTCCTTACTGTCACTGGACTGTCTTCCCGGTGTACTGGTCTGATTATGTCCTTCTGTGCTCACAACCTGAACAACTTGGCGTTGTTGAACTGAATCAAGCTTTTCCTTGCTTTAAGGTTCTTCCTTTCTTGGGTATGGCAAATATTCATTTGCTTGTTGGATTCCTCATTCCTTATTTTGCTTTTTTAGTGTTGAATGTGTTTCTGCAACCCTACTTTGAAAATTATTTGCTAATTCATGCACATATACAATGTATTTAAACAATGCCCACCTCCACATCCCCTTCCACCTCCTCAATAGCACTCCCCAACTTACTATTTTCTTTTTTTAACGCACCGAGTACAGTTAGTGCTATCTGAATGTGTAGAGGTGTGGGGCTGTGCACTGGAACTTACGGACACATCTTGGGCTGTGCCCCTGAAAACACTGGCTCTCCCTTTCAGCAGCTGCCAGCAGCTCCCCAGTTAGGAGTGGGGACCCCTGCTCCCTCGTGCAGGCAACCCACAGCTGCTGTGAGTTAGTGGCAGCAATGGCCCTGTCAAGTTGTAGCGGTTCTTCCCAACCCTGGGCTCTACAAATCTCTGCTCCATTCCTGAGCCCTGGGGAAGGGGGTGTGACATGGTCACACTTATGGCTGAGCACTCCACAGTAACTTATTCTCTGCCCTTTGACCAGTCTGAGTTCCTGGAATGTTCTAGTCCCCTTTCTGTTGGCTGTGAGGAAACATCCTGGCCAATGAACCTCAGAGAAGAAAGAGCTTGTTTGGGCTTCCGGTTTCACTGGGTTGAGAGTCCATCACCATCACGGCCTGGAGAGTGTAGGTGGGCAGGAGTACTAGCAGGAACAGCTGAGAGCTCACATCGTAAGACCGAGCTTGAAGCAGAGGGAATGTACTGGGAATGGCAAGTGACTTTCAAAGCCCACCCCCAGTGACACACTTCCTCCAGCAATGCCACACTTCCTAATCCTCCCAAATGCAACTGCCAACTGGACATTCAAACATCTGAGCCTGTGAAGGACATTTTCATTCAAACCACATGTATTAACCCCATCCTCTGCAAAAAGAAGCTTATTTGGTAAGGGCTGAGATAATCATTTAGAGGACAGTTTGATGCTTTGTCCATTTAGCAAAATACCAGTAGTGGGCTCTCTCCTGAAGCCTGGGGCCTCAGAAAGATCCCCTCATCCTTGCTGGTGAAGTCAAAATGTCCCCCTATCATGAGTCAGGCCATATCCATGGAAATAATTCTTCATCTGAATTTTATTTTAATTTGTGTTAGTTTGAGTTATTTTTCTCCTATTGTTTCTGTAATATTAAACATTCTTATTTTCAAGATTTATTTACTTTTATTTTATTCATGTTGGTGTTTTGCCTACATGTATGTCTGTGTGAGTTTGTTGGATCTCTTGGAACTGGAGTTACAGACAATTGTGAGCTGCCATGTGGGTGCTGGGAATCGAACCTGGGTCCTCTGGAAGAGCAGTCAGTGCTCTTAACTGCAGAGCCATCTCTCTAGCCACCAATATTAAACATTCTTAAGAAGTTCCAGGTAGTCTTTTAAACTCCAGAATTAATGCATTTAATTGGTTATTGGTGAGAACAGCTATGTTTTAAACCAGATTTTTTTGAAATACTCAACAACTGAAAATGATCACAAGCTATAATACCACTACACCGTGAATTCTTTGAGAGCAACTTCAGTACAAGGTGCAGTTAAATAATCCCCAGCAGATGTTCAAAGGCAATGGCCAAACGCTGCATCGGAAGACCACATAACTCGTGTGTTGCCCAAAGCAGTATTCAGAATCACACACTAGCTGCAAGCAATGTGTCCCCTTTTCTAAATAAATAGAATAAGGAGATTGGACATCCTTATTTAATTATTAGGCAAGGTCTTGCTGTTCAGCTGTTGTTGGTATGGTGCTCCCTAGTGTGTGGTAGGCTAGGCTGGTCTTTCAGCTCACGGTGATTCTGTGCCTCTGCCTCCCACATGCTAGGACTGCAGTGTGCACCACTTCTTTATGACATTTTCCTTCTTGTTGTTGTTGCTGATGATCAATGGCTTCTTCCCCCAACTCTGTCCCCATCCCTCCTCCTTCCTTTTCTTCCTCTTCGTTTACTTTTGGCTAAGACAGCAGGATCTAAAACTAGGGCTTATTTGGTCTGTTAGGTATGTCTAAAAACCCCTTTAGGTGTCGGGAATTGTTCTTATGGTCCCCAAACCAGGAGATTGCCCGAGTTAAGCTTCAAGTGGGGATCTGGAATTTGAGCAGATTCGCATCTGTCGCCTGTGTCTTAGGAGCTGACAGTTGGTCTCCTTGCATTCATTTGGTGACATCTTTTTACTTCGCGCTCCTACCCACACGCAAATGCGTCAGAGACAATGACATCACTAGACTACACACCTTGGGCAGCGGCTTCCCCTACACCCTCCCCACCCTACTTCCTGAGGCACTTGCAGGATAACCAGGCCTCAGAAGCCAATGTGAAGGTGAGGTACTGTTGGCAGCCGAGCTGTGGGTGGGGCTGTGTTCGCTTTTCTTTGAAATTAGGGGATGGGAATGAGTTGCAGACTTCAGGAGGCCTTGCCAAGGAGAGCTGAGAGTGATTACAGATGGGAGAGAAAGTTCTGGCAGCCCCAGAGGGTCCGCATACTCTCACTTGTGACTTCTATAAATAGTGAAGGCTGCCTCTGGTATTCAGTGAGCGTAATTGGTTGCAGAAACAATAACTGTAGAAAAAACGCCTTTTTTCTGCTTCATAGAATATTGCTTAATTTGCAATATTTATCTATTACCAGTAAATCTAAGGGCTCATCAACTAGCTATAAATGCATATGTGCATATGACATGTGTATGTAAAATTGCACATATATTGTCATTGAATTTTGACACTAATTCTGTGGAGTAAGCAGGGGGAATATTATTATTTCCAGTTTTGAGAAAGAAAACTGAAACTTGGCAGAGTAACACAACTCAACCAAGCATTAGAAGTAAACTCCAAACTGTAGCCCCGTGCCCGTTTGCTATGTCATACGATAAGGGATAACCAAAGCCAGCTGAGCTAATGGTAGTTTGTGTTTGTGGACAATTATGGAAAGAGAGGGAAAAAAAACTCTCTTACAAAATAAGTGACACAAACATTTCACATCTGGGCTCGGAAATACTTGCTTATTCTTTGAAGAGATGCATGCAAATGATAGCATAAAGGGTACTGGAGAGATGGCTCAGCAGTTAAGACTGCTTGTACTCTTCCCGAGGACAAGGGTTCAATTCCCAGCACCCACACGATGGTACATAACCATCTGAACCTCCAGTTCCAGGGGATCCCATGTGGTGCGTGTACACTCATACAGGCAACACACTCACACACAAAACAGAATGAATAATTCTAGTAAAAAAAAAACCATTGAGAAACTACAAAATATTTCAACTTAGAAGTAATAAAATAAATTATATTAATTTATCTATTTATTTACTTTGGACATAAGGTCTCCTGTAGCTCAGACTGACCACAAACTTGCTGTCTAGCTGAGGATGACCTTGAACTCCCTATCTACCTGCCTTCACCTTCTCAGTGCTGGGATCACAGGGTACATCACACCCTGTGTGCTGCACACATCATGCTGAGGTGTGACTGAGGGTTTTGTACATATCTCGCAAGCGTTCCACTCCCTGAACTATATCCCCCACCCTTAAAAGTCCTCATTTTGAGTGAACCAGGTTAGCAACAAGAACTTACCCTGAAGAGAGGTTTTTGTTGTGAACTGTTTGGGGGCTTATTTCTCATCTTTCGATGGGGATGTGGAGAACCTCTTAGAGAAAGGCAAAGCCGGAACCGAGTGGCATAGGCTGCCAAGCGGAAGAATTTCCAGGAAATGTTTGCAAGGATTGTGATTGGCCGAGAGAGCGAACGGATACTGACTGTCCAATCAGCAGTGTGCTCAGAGGTGACTGACTTGGGCGATGAGATGGTTGGTGGAACGGGAGAAGGGTACAAGGCTACAGACATTGATAGAGCTGACAGGAGACACAGAACGGTGGTGGGTGCACGTCAGCAATCCAGGAACAGACTTTCCCGCGAGTGATGTGTTCCACGTCATCTCTTGTTAGATCTTTAACTGCAACGTCGGAGTCTGGGTTTTATTTTCCCAGGTTAATAGTTAGCGGATGTATTATTACAGATGTTCAAGCAGACGCATCAAGTACTCTAAATATTATATTATTACCCTTCCTTAGGAGAGATTCAAACTCAGCAGATGGAAGGGAAGTGGCAAAAACCTTGGAAATTTTCTTGTGTGGGAAATACAATGACAGGGCACCTGCCCCTCTTTCCACACCGAAGAGTGGCCAGCTTCTTGGCTCATCGTTGTGTGGCCTCCATGTGTAGGTGGCGCAGTCACTACATGTGCAGTGGCCTTGCGGTGGGACTTTGGCTCTTATTTTTGTACGTCTCGGGGGCGGGGCACGGGGTTACGTTTGGGCTGAGAGGGACCTCGTGCGTGTGTTTTGCGGCTGCAGACAAAACACCATAAGGCATTTTCTTTTGTTCCACTCCCAGTGTATTTCTGGGAAACCAGACCATCAAGTTTGCCCCAGGAAACTGCTTCTTTGTGGCCAAGACCTGTGTTTATACATTCTCGTCGAGGGAGTCTTTAATGAGCTGTTCCATTCGCACGCAGATTGCCCTAAGAAGGTATTTTTACCCTCTTTTTAGAAAACCTTGGCATTAGAAAAATGTATTAAAACAGTGGCTCCATTGTGGGAGGTTGTCCAGGACCTACGGTTTGAGGCTCCTTTTAAGGAATTCCTATAAGCTCCTGAAAGTGACTTCATCCTTGGAGTTCCCATCTTTCCTAAGTCTGGGCTGGGGCAGGAATTCTGGAAATATTATATCCTTTTGTTTGTTTGGAGGAAAAAGTAACAAGATGCTTCAGAATTTCTTTTTTTCAATCTTAAAACCGTTTTGGGGGGTACCCAATAGATGATAATTTTGCTCCATTTTAGCAGCTAGGAAATCATGATTGTGACTGGGGGAGGTTAAAGAAGATTCTGGAAGTGCCACGGAAGGTTAATTGTTCAGCGGAAATTGGGAGCTTGGGGAAGTGTCTCTGACCATTTTTCTTTCTGTGTATGGATTTCTAAAACATGGGTCTGGGAGAGACCTGGTTAGACCGAGGTTGAAAACAGCCAGTGAGGTTCTGGCAGATTGGGAATGGATCTGAGAGACAAGGCAGGCAAACGTTGACTCCTTCCTAACATCGGCTGCTGGAAAGGTTGCCCTAGACAGTGTGGCCACCATGGTTTTCCTTTTCCTTCTTCTCTTCCTCTGTTAACTGGTTCTAACAGAGCTTGTTTTCCCCCCGCCCACACACCATTTTAAGCTCGACGTTAATCTGAATTCTATTGTTACACGAAACATCTAAGTCTTAGTACTGTGTAAAGAAAAAAGTTTACTTAGCTTGCACTTGTGAAAAGTTAGTATCCAAACGGTCTGCTGGGTCACAGGTGCGTTGTTATGGTGGGGTTGTGTTCAATGTGGGGAGATTACCTGGCAAGACAGAGAGCCAGAGGCTCTGGAGAAGGTCCAGTCTCTCTCTCTCTCTCTCTCTCTCTCTCTCTCTCTCTCTCTCTCTCTCTCTCTCTCTCGTGTGTAGGTGCATGTGTACATGTGGAAGTCAGGGGAAAATGCTGGATGTTGTCTCTCAGAACTGCCCGCCATGTTTTTGTTTTTTGTATTTTTTTGACACAGACTCTCTCACTGGCCTAGAACTCACCAAGTAGGCTAGGCTAGCTGGCCACTGAGCCAGAGGGACCAGTGCTCCCTCCAGTGCATGGCACCATGTGCAGCTTTTACCTGGGTTCTGGAGCTTGAACTCAGACTCCCAGCCTCTCACGGCAAGCTCTTCACTAACTGAACCTTCTCCCCAGTGCCCAGCTCACTTTTATCCAGCAGCATTCCCATAAGAACCATTCAGTGCCCTGGAACTGGGAAGATGGCCCCCGTAGTTAAGGACACTGACTACTCTTCCAGAAAGAGCCATATTCAATTCCCAGCACTCACACGGCAGTTTTCAACTGTAACTCCAGTTCCAGGGGATCCAGTGTCCTCTTCTGAACTCCACAAATACCAGGCGTGCACTTGGTGCACAGACATACATGCAGGCAAAATACTCCTGTGAAGTAAAGTAAATAAATATAAAAATTTAGATAAAATTACTCTATTACTCTTCAGTGTCTTAATTTCTTGCATAGGCAACACCTTTGACCTTGTGAGCCAACCTCCTGAAGGTCACAACACCTCTCAGCATCACCGCTCTAGGGATGACAGTTCTAGCAATGACTCCTTGGTACCTACATGGACCTTTGCAGTACAGGGCGATGGGGAGAAGGCAGAGAGGAGGTAGGAGCATATATCTTTCTTACTGGAGGCCATGATGGAGGGTTAGTGCATTGGAAGTAGGAAGAAGATGTGCTGCGGGAGCGCCTTTTGCTCCTTGAGCCGATAGCTGTTGAGATACCAGCCCACTGGGGCGTGGTCTCTTTCTCTTTAAAAAGCAGTGGCAGCCCTGCGCTCACTCTCTTGCTCCTGCGACTAGACTCCTTTCCTGGCTGTGGTGTAGGATGGTGTTCTGTAAGTTTTTCCCCTCAAATAAATAACCCTTGGAATCCAAACTGGTGTGGGATTGTTTCGCTCATTAAAGATGCTAGAACGTTATTTCAATTCCTCAACATGTTGGGCAAACTTTCCAAGTGGACTCAGGCTAGGACATTTCCTATCCCTGGGCTTGATAGTGACCGTGGGGCCATAGTCATGCAGAATTTGCCTACCTCTTGAAAGCACTCCAACTATCCTTGATTACTGGTGAAGGAGGTCCTTCGCGCACATTTATCATCCTCAGTAATGGATATGCTATTGGCAGTAAGTTGACCTTCTGCTTTTTATTGGAAAAGTCTTTGTGCAAGTCCTCTGATGATTCAGATAGGTGGCGTGTGCGGTTGGGTAACTTTTTCCTTCATTGGTGTCTGCAGTGGGGAAACAAGCAGACAGTGATGTGCATGTGTAACTATTTACCAGTGTTCTGAGTGTGTTATTTACATCTTAGTTATGATTTGGCTGCATCATGTGTTAGAACACAGCTCTCAAAGCAAGTGTGGCAAGGTGGGACCTCTAATTTAATTTCATTATTAGGTTTCCTTCCTTCCTTCTTTTGTTTTTTTCTCCCTTCCTGCCTTTCTTGATTATTTATTGATTGGGCACATCCTATGTCTAGGCATCTACAATGTTTCAGAGAGATGGGGGATGACTCTAGTCGAGAACATTTGCCTCTCTTGTGGAGCATCCAGGCCTGGTTTTCAGCACACACCTGGGGTAGCTCACAACTGCTTGTGACTCCAATTTCGGGGATCTGATACCCTTTTCTGGCCTCCACGGGCACTTGCTCACATATGGTGCACATGCATACACTCTGGAGCATGCATAGACAGACAGACAGACAGACAGACAGACAGACAGAATAGGTCTCTAAAGGGTTTCAGTATCAACCCAGACATGCTTGTTTCGTTCACCTTACACACCAAGACATATTAAAAAGGAAAATAGAAATGGATGCTTTTATTATGGTTTGTCTATGTGGGAACTTGACATCTGGTGAAGGACGTTTTCCAGGAAAGAGCAGAAGGAAAGACCAGGGGAGAGAACTGACCCAGAAGGAGCAGCAGGAACTTGGAAGGGGAGGAGTCATTGGTGATTTACCCAAATGCAAGAGCCCAGCCCACACCACGAGTGTCCCCAAGGGTCCTCCCAGACTGTTTCCACACAGCCTGTCAATTCAGCCTAGGTCCTGGTTTTGATTCTTAAACATTTTTGCACTTGGTTGAGGTTGCCACAACCAGAAGTATTTCTTCTTGAAATGTAGGACTCAGAGACAGAGCCCTTTACTTCTTGTTTTAATTCAAGTTTTAGACCATTGGCCAAGCCCTGAAGGGTCTTTGTGAACAAAGTGACATGTGGAACCCTGGATGAAACAGACTTTGGTGATGTGTCTGAGCCAGGGTCCTTCTATCTTCCTCACCGTGTACCTGAGACTCACTAACATTTCTATACCAGAAACAAGAAGCCTGTTCTGATGTCCACCAACAGCTTCAGCAAATGCAACAAATGCCTGAATTCCAGAATTCTTAGGAAGGTTCTTGGAGTTCATCACTCAAGCCTTGGATTCATAAACACGTTCATTGCATGACCAGGAGACCGTTTCTTACTCTGCACACTTAAGGGCTACTGAAAGCTCATGGACCGTCCGTTCTCTAAAATAAAGTTTCCCCAATACATTAGCTGGAAAGTTCCCATGTGCATTCTTAGTACCAGACACATTCTTTTTCATCTCGAGTCTTACGTCGCAGCTTTCAGACCTGTGACCATCAAGGGATGACTCTTTGTTCTTAGTGAAAAACCGAGAGATATGAACAAGCCATTCCCAATGAGTATGGTTGGGAGTACATTCTCCCTGTCCAGTGTTGTTGGGTCTAGCACTCATAATCTTTGCAGTGGACGTCCCCCTACCCCTTTGTCTCATTGTTTCAATGCTGGGGAACAAACGTTTTGTTTGTTCATGGCCTCAGTGTACTAGGCAACTCCTTAATTAGGAAGCTCACTCTAATCAGAAAGATTTTATCTTAAAGAAATTAAACCTGAAGTTGAAATTTATTGACATTGGTCAGCTTTTAAATCAATATCAACAGCTGATAATAGTTCTGGTCTGTGTTTGGTGTTTAAGAGGGCCGTGTTAATGTGCCAGGCAGAGGAGGAAAGTGACATGATGGGGGTCTCCCAGCTTCATTTCTTTTGCTCCCAGACAAAAAACACTTAGGGGAGAAAGGGTTTCTTTTAGCTCACAATAAACTCTCTCTCTCTCCTTCCCTCTCCTCTCTCTCTCTCTCTCTCTCTCTCTC
>NC_022009.1:93348916-93367715 GCF_000317375.1 Microtus ochrogaster | reverse complement strand
CTCCCTTCCTCCCTCCCCCTCCCCCATGTGTGCCAAAGTGACAGGGACTTGAAGAAGCTGGCCATGTCACACCCAAGATCAGAAACGGAGAGTAAGAGCATGGGGTGTGGCTCAGCTAGCTTTCTCTGTTTGTACCCAGACCAGGGCTCCAAGTCCCAATGGTGTCGTCCACATTCAGGCTGGGTCATCCTGTACCAATCTAAGACATTTAAGACAGTTCCCCATAGACCCAGGCCACTACGATCCAGTTCCCTGTAGACCTAGGCCACCGAGATCCAGACAACCCCTCCTTGAGTCCTGTTTTCTAGGTGAGTCTAGGTTGTGCCAAGTTGACATTTAAGGAGTGAATGAGTGCCTGTCAACACTGAGATCAGTCGTGGCCCCTCCCCTCTGCCCACCTTCTCAACTGGGGAGGGATTTTGAGTTTGATTTCTCCAGGGGATTCTGAGGAGCCGATTTGGGAACTACTAGGAGTACGATAAGCCCTCTCTACTATACTTTTAATTTCCATACTCCCTCTGCTCAAAATAATAGAAATTCAGAACTATAAACTCTCATAAAGGGCACTTGCTAAATACCTTTGCCAAAAGTATTTCTAGAGTTGGGGAAAATTTGGAAGATGGGGTCTGGGAAGGATGTATTAGACAGAAATAGTGACTAATATAATATTCTATTCTCACTGCCCTGGTATAGACGTGCATGCTTTGGGGGAATTTTCTTTTAGTTAATAATCTGTACAATGCCCATATATACATCCAGGGTTAATGTTACATATGTCTGTATTTTCATGCACTGTTTTGGGCACATTTCCTGACCTTCCGGGACTTCTTCCAGAAGTTCTCCTTGGTTTGGACATCGAGTAATTATTTTCATATCTTCCCTTTAGCCCAAAATTTTGTGATTGCTCTTGGTCATGTAGATTATCTTTTAAAAATTCCTTTATAAAAGAGTCTGAGATTAATATCCCAACTGAAGAAGCACATGTTTCCCTGACTGTTTTCTCTGCTCAAACTCCCAGAAAGTGATGTTCTGGAAGCAGAGTGGGCAGGTAAGAGCATAGACCTGCAGTTTTATCAATTTTTGGTGGTGTGCAGCTGGGTGAGGATCAAGCTGCCTTCTTGTGTATGTGAGTTTGATGGCAGTGTTTATCTATATATCTCTAGAATAGTCTATTTTTCTGGAGCACTTCAATAGCACCCAGTGGGGGTCAGAGGGTAAACATGGTGGTAACGAATGTGACTGAGGTACAAACCAAGCCACCCAGCTCACTGGAACTGTTGCCCATTTCCTCTGTTTGGGCCGCGATGCCAATGTCCTCACTCCAAACCCTCAAGTCCAGGTCCCTGTAAGCGTACCAATATTGCCAATCCCTTACCATAGAAGAAGAAAGCGAAATGCAGACACGCCAGAGCTGGCCACAGAGTACATCTCCAGGCTTCAACAGAACAGGACTAGAACGTCGTCCCAGCGGCTCAGATTTGTGTGTCTCACAGCCCATTATATTTTTAAAGTTTAATACATCTTCCCTGATGCCCAGATACAGTGTTTGGTTGAACCACAGTCATTCTCCAGTGGGCTGTGATTTATCTATTGCAAGCCATGTTCCACCTCAGAAACAAGAATTAGCATTTGTAAGAATTTGTGGAGAAAAAAGAAACCACACCTTGTGGAAGACTATGTAAGATTCGCTTAAACTTTATTGTTCTCCCCAAAAAAAAAATTGAGCTTGAACCGCGGCGACTGGCCACCAGGGGGAGCTGCGACTCTTCGAAATTTCAAGTTCTGGTTGGAAAAGAAAGCTTTGAAAAGCGTTTTCTATCGCGGGGAGACTCTGTGACATCCAGAAAATACAATCAAAGAAGGTTTTGAGAGGTTGCAGCGTGACTTTCCGCGAGGAGACTGTTTCCATTAACTTTATATGGAGAGGGCAGCGATAGACCAAATGGATTCCACTCAAGCCCAGTGTGGTGGACCTATGAGTTTATTGAGGTTACTCTCAGGAACATGGAGTACTTACCGGTCGCTACATCACTGAGACATCCCCTCCCAGCAGATGCTTGCTGCTCACACACCTCAGGGTGGAGCCTCGTGAGTCTTTTTCCTCAGTCCTGTGTGAACGTCAATAGATCAGTCTCGCGCAGAAATTGTGCGAGTGATCCCAGCCGCTCAGATTTAAGGTGACAATAAAGACACGCCGCACAGCGCGTACAGAGGTGGGAAACACGGGCTGTGTACTGGCTGATCAAGGGCTCACCTCTCTCTAGGATGGAGACATGGTCAAGCAGTTAAGAGCACTCAGCTGGGTTCCCAGCCCCATGGAGCGAATGATAAGCTGCCTGACTTGAGTGCTGGGAACTGAACTCTTGTCCTCTGGAAGAGCAACAAGGACTCTTAACCTCAGCGCCATCTCTCCAGCCTCAAGTTACATCTTTATTAGCAGGTCCAGTGGTGGTTTCCATTTACACACCATGAAAACCCAAGCACATCTCCTTGGTTTTGATTTTCTTGCAATGGCTTACCTACTTTTCTTTCAAGTAATTGTTGATTGTAGAAAGCAGGTGGAGAAAACACTCCACAAATTATTAAGTTTGTTCTGGCCTCTTAAGTGCTATAGATTTAGACAAGGCAGGGTTTTGTAAAATTTTAAATGACCAGATGTTAGATTCTTCCCTATAGATGAGAGGGAATTTGTAATTTGGAAGTCAATCAATCAATCCATCAAGAAACGGCTGCCCCAGCAGCTTGGTTTCCGTGTTTCCCAGCTGAGCCCTGTTTTGCAGGGCTCACCCAGACTATCTTCTTTCCCATTATTCCCTGCATTCAGACTCCCGACTCACCAGTTTCTTCAAACCATCCATTCCTTTCCTTTCTCCTTTTCTGACTCCATGATTAGCCCAGGGGGATGAATAGATCTTTACCTCCACTGTGTGTCTTGTGAACACACACACACACACACACACACACACACACACACACACACATTCATTTCTGGTGTGACATTTTCTATAAATAGCTAAACCCCACTGCCATAGCATCCTACTGTGTATACTTTGGGTTCAGATTCTGTCTATATCTGGTCCCTTCATTTCATGAAGGCAGAACTCAAAGTGGTGACGCATCTTCCCTCTGGTGTCACTATAACCGTGTTACCGGTGGAAAGTGACATCAATGATGGCAGGGATTCAGTAGCACTCGTGGTGGTCGGCACGGAAGTCCCCACCTTAGTCGGTGGATGTGGACATGGTGGTCACTTAAGTTTCAGTTCCTAGCTTCTGACACTCCATTCAGATCTGTTTCTACCCCTCTTCCTAGCACAGTTGTACCAGCTAAGACAATCGACCACTCTACTGCCAATACACGGCAGACTGAGCAGGCCACTAGAATTAGCTGTTCAGCAGGCCTTCAACGTGGACTCAAGATTTTTTTTTTCTTCAGACTCATAGAAATCTACTTGCTTCTGCCTCCCAAGCTCTGGGACTAAACACATGTGCCATCACATTTCTTGTTTTTCTTGTAAATTAAAAAAAAAACTTGTTTTTGTGCATGTGTGTGTACTTATGTGAATGTATACAACATGTATGTGTCCCTGTGTGAATGTACACAATATGTGTGTGTGCCCGTGTGAATGTGTACTATATGTGAACCCTATGTGAATATATACAATATGTGTGTGTGCCTTTGTGAATGTATACAATATGTGTGTGTACCCAAGAAAGCCAGAAGAGGGCACTGGTCTCCTTGGAGCTGGAGTTATAAGCAGTTGAGAGCCAATGTGTTAGGAAATAAATTCAGGTCCTTTGCAAGAGCAGCAAACACTCCTACTTGTGGAATCTCTCTTCGGTTCCTGATGATCTGCTCTTTGAGAATCTAAAATAAAATATATTTCCAGAAAAATTTACCCATGGTCACGGAAGATGGCTTGGATGCCAGTGACATTCAGAATGGCCCCCAAATTCTCTTTGCTACACTAAAATATTATGCAGAAGAGATTATAGAAATAGAAATGCCTGGTGGACTGTCCTAAGCTCTTTCAACCTTCTGGAAGTGTGCTTCCTTGGAGCCACTCCACCATATAGAGATGGCTGTGTGGAGACCTAAGGAAGGCTCCATGCATGCTAAGGTGGGATGGAACAGGCAACTGCTCAGAGCCCATTGCCGGGCCTTCTTGTCTCTTTCTGGGGTAAACCCTGACAGGTGGGAGAGGCGCTAACAAGCGGAGGAACCCGAGGTGTCACTCAGGGAGGACCTGGTGTCTAGATGGGATGTGAGAGCAATGACCCCAATGCCTGGAGATAAGGTGTGAACCCCGAAGACTGTACTGCCCCCAAAGTCATGTGGCATCTTCTGAGGAAATCAAGGAGGGTGGGTCTGGGGCTGGAGCTGGGACTGTGTGCCATCCTGAGGCAGGAGGTAGCCTTGAAGCTGCTGGTTGCTCCTCCTGGACCCTGGACCCAGCTGGGCATGGAAGTCCAGTGTGTCTCCTTGGCCATAATGAACGGCCAAGGGCAGAGGCCAACACCGTCTCTGTCAGTCACCTGTTGCGCTGGAGTCACAGCCAGTCAGAGCTCACTACCTGGGAGTGTGTGCCTCAGCACTGGAAGCGGATCTGACTCAGCGGATGGTTTTGTTTCTGTGTCAAGTTTCACTGATAGTGACACCCTATCCTGGAGGGAGGAGGGAGCCACGCTGTCACTAGCTGTGCACCATGCACACTTTTCGGCATCACAGGGCACCATGAGTGCTAAAATGATCTGAACAAAACCAGCTTGAGGCAGGAGGGAGAGCTAGCTCCTTCAGTCCTTGGTGTGTTTTCTTCCTAGAAACACACAAAGGCACCACAGATTTGGGTCTATGCTGAACACGCAATTTCCCGCTCTAATGTTTATACACCTTCTTTTATTCAGAATATTTCCCTAATTCTTCAATAGTCAAGCCGCCACGACTCACTTGCATTCTTCCCCTTCCCCCTTCCTGCCCTGAGCGTTTCTCCGGGCCTCTTGACTGCAACAACTGTCTCCTTTATGCCTCTCCTGGGTACCGCAGGCTTCCTCTTCCCAGTCAAGCTTATATTTGGGGAAGTTTTTTTTTTTTTTTTTTTTTGAGAGATGCTGTCTCCATTAAGTACTCGGGATGCTGCTGCCTACACACGCTTTCGTTTATGAATGCCTGTCTGGTCCAGACACTGAAGTGGATTAGGAAGTAGTAGGCAGCCGGGCCTGGAATTCCATGTCAACATTAAATACAAATTAGAGAGAAGTTATCCAGAGAGGAATGCTGTAGCAAACCTTGAGTTCAAGACAGTTGGGGGCAAACCGAAGATCTTAAAGATTAGATGAGCTATCTGAAGCAGTAATTCTGGGTAGCAAGCATAGTTAACAAGGACAGTGGTAGTTCAGTGTTAACCAGATAGTTGTTAGGGAGAAGTCTTTGTAACTGTGTGTGTGTGTGTGTGTGTGTGTGTGTGTGTGTGTGTGTGTGCAGACGTGTTAATATGTACAAACACATGCATGTGATTACAGGCCTGCCTGGGAAGACTAGGTATCAACTTGGGTGTCTTCAACTCTTGTCACAGGACTTTCTGACGTAGCGTCTCTCACAGAGCCTGGAGCTCAACTGCCAGCCTAGACGGTCTGGCCCATGTGCTCAGGACTCTCCTGTCTCTTTCTCTCCAGGCAGGGATTGCAGCTGTGTGCTGGCACAGCTGGCTTGCACTGGGTAGTGGGGATCAGAATTCAGATCCTTGAGATCACACAGAAAATCCTTCATCTGCTGAGCCATCTCCCCAGTCCTGTTGAGAGGTCGCTTTCTTTTTAAACTTGTATATTTACTTAATTTAAGGGGGGGAGAGAAGTACAGGAGAGGGGAAATCAGAGGACAAGATTTCAGGAGTCAGTTTCCTTCCATCATCTGAGCTCCGGATATTGAGGTCAGGTCATCAGGTTTGGCAGCAAGCCTTTACCTAGCCAGTCATCTTGCTGTCCTGAGGGTATTAATGTTTTTTTCAAAGATTTATTTATTTTGTGTGTATGAGTGTTTTGCCTGTTTGTATATATGTATACCACATGGGTTCCTGTTGGTACCCTTTTGAGGCAAGAGGAAGGACCTCAGATGCCCTAGAACTGGGGTCAGAGCTGGTTGCCGGCAACCATGTGGGTGCTGGAAACTGAACTCAGGTCCTGTGAAAGGCCAGCCAGAGTTCCTAATTACTGAACCATCTCTCCAGCCCCCAAGAGTATTATTACTAGAAAGAAAATCTGTAGCCGCTAGAAACTGTATTTTATGACTTTCAACTTTAATAAGTCTCAAATAAATATTCTTGATGTGAAGGGTAAGGGAGAGCATCTTAGCTGGGGGGAGAGAGTCTTAGCTGGGGGAGAGTCAGCTCTCTTTGGGGGTGTGGGGAGTCTTAGCTGGGGGTGTGGGGAGTCTTAGCTGGGGGTGTGGGGAGTCTTAGCTGGGGGTGTGGGGAGTCTTAGCTGGGGGGAAGAGTCCTAGTTGGGGGCATATGTTGAGCATGAACCATGGAAGCTCCACGGAAAGAACTTGTTTACTCAGTTACTGCCTTTGCTGCATGTTGCACGAGATAGTTCCTTTACTGTGTTTTATTCTTTTTTTTTTTTTTAAACTTGGGCTTACTTTTCGTGTCTCTCTTTAACTTAAGACGCAATCTTGTTGTTTTTTTAATGGTTTATATAGCTATAACCAGTGTTTTTAAATCTTTGGATGAGTTTTGCTAGAGGAGATTTTCTCCCAATCTTAATCTCCATGAGAAAAGGAGGTCAAAGTGGTATAGTTTCAGCAATCTGTAGTAAAGTCTTCTGTCTTCTTTTTTTACCTCTAGAAACTTAACAGCAGGGACTGGAGAGATGGCTCAGTGGCTAAGAGCACTGTGATCATTCAGAGGACCTGGGTTCAGTTCCCAGCACCTACGTTCCGTGCCTGATGTCTGCCAGTAACTGCAGCTCCAGGACTTTCATGTCCTCTTTGGCTTCCTCAGGTGCTGTCCTCATGTGGCATGTGTCACACAGACACATCTCCATGTAAAATAAATAAAATCTTTAAAACTTATGATGAAACATTTTTAGACTCGATTACTGAAAGAACTCATAAGAACTTAAGATTAACCTTGAAGAGGGTGTACCGAGAAGGGAAACAGCCTCCCTTCCCGTTCAGTTTACATTATACCTTTCCTGTAGCAAACTCAGCGAGAGCTCAAATTGGTACGAAATTAAAATGAAATAATTTTGAGCCCGAGATCTTGAGCGGTGTTATTATTATTATTATTATTTTGGCTGGGACTGTATGGATATGGAGGGATCCATGCCTAGAAGAAAGGATTTACTATAGAAATATTATTTTAACCAGTGTTTTTATTTCTCTGGCAAGGGTAGTGATGTGCTTGCAAACTTCATTAAGTCTAGTTGCAGCGTGCCAAATTGTTTTCATGACAAACAGCATCCGGGAGGTCACCTTTGAGAGACATATCACCAGGCTCGGCAAAGGAAAAACAAGTTATTTCGTAGAAATTAGGAACTTGGAGCCATGGGACCCAGGCTACTGAGAAAACAAGCTGGAAAGAGTGTTTATTTAGTTTAGGGCAGAAGGCTAAGCACGGGCAGTGTCTAGTTAGGTTCAGCCTATGTTCTATGTTATAGGGAAAGCATAGGCATTTTACCTGGATTCAGTAGCACGCATGGCTCATCAAAAAGTAGATGCTCTATGACATGTATGAAGCAGAGAGTGAGATGTGCTTGCTCTAGAGACTCTCCTATGCACAGTTGTGACTCACTGAGTTGGGCTGAAGAAATTGGAAAAATCTGATGGAGTTGGTTAAACAACCCTACAACATAATATGAACATAAAGAACCACATACCCCAAAAGTCCATATAAAACTCACGTCATAGTATGAGAGAAAAGGGAGTTGAGGCTGACAGAAAGAACCTTTTGGGACAAAGCAATCCCTTTCTCCTATGTTAGTGCCATTTCAATTATATTTTAAGAAATAAAGCTTCCCTGAAGGTCAGAGAGTAAAACAGCACCACTGGTTGGCCTTACAGACCAGGCTACGGTAACACACCCCTTTAATCCCAGTAACCACACTAGTTGCCATAGAAACCTGGCGATGCATGCCTTTAATCCCAGTGGTGCATGCCTTTAATCCAAGCCCTAGAGAGGATTATAGAACAGGAGGAGACAGTCTCATTCTGAGGATTCCTGGAGATAGGACCATCACTTTTTTGCACTGAGGTCTAGGTAAGAGCCAGTGACTGGTTGCTTTGATTTTTGGGTCTTTACGTTGAACCCCAATATCTGCCACTGAGCTTTTACTAATAGTGTTTCATCTATGTCTCTGAATTTCTGAGTATGAATTTCAAAGGGGGTGGGGCAATGACTCAGCTGTTAGAAGTAAGCACTATTCTTACAGAAAATGGGAGTTTGGTTTCCAGTACTCACATTGGGTGGCCCACAGTTGACTGTAACTCCAGTTCCTAGGTATCCAATGTCCTCTTCTGGCCTCAGTGGGCACATGCTTATACACACAGACACACACATACACATGAATAAAAAATGTAAAAACAGAACAAAACACAAAACACCTAAAACCCAAACCCTAGATGCTTTTCGAATCTAGTTCACAGTTTGCTGCAGAAGAACACTGTATTGCAATTTTTAGAGATCTCCTAACAATTCCTTGTTACAAAGCCTTGCTACTTTCTAAGAGCCCTCTGCCCAGAGCCTTACTTGACTACTTCCGTTTTACCACACACACCTTGTCTCTAGACAGAAGCTGCATTAAGTACAAGGTGGATGCAAATTAGGAAGAAAAAGAAATAATAATGAGGCACATCAAGAATCGTGTACGTTTCGCCTGAAGAAAACTATGCAAATTTCACCACTCTTCACTTACTTTTGAGGAGCTCTCGCTGTGTGACGGACACCCACTCCACGAACAGAGCAAAGGTCTTTCTTTAATGGCCAAGGATGGGTCAATATATAACAACTTTAATTTTATTCTGCTGGTGTTGAAATAGGAGCGGCGGGGCTGCCTTCCCAGCACCCTGCTGCCCGCACGGCTAGCTTATGCCCAGAAATAATTACACAGACACTGTATTCATTTAATCACTGCTTGGCCATTTCTATCTAGCCTCTTCTAGGCTAACTCTCGCACCTGGACTAGCCCATCTCTAATAATCTGCTGTAGCCCACAAGGTGGCTTACCAGGGAGATTCTAGCCTACGTCCATCCTGGGTCGGAGCTTCATCGTGTGTGCCTCAGAGAGCAGAGCTTTCGCCTCTGCCCGCAAGAGTGGAGCATCGTGTCTCTCTGAGGCGTCTGCCCCTGAGAGGAGAGCTGTAGTCTCTGAGCTCACTTCGTCTTCCTCCCAGCGTTCTGCTCCGTTCACTCCTCCCACCTACGTTCTAACCTATCAGGGCAAGCAACTTCTTTATTTAATTAACCAATGGCCTTCCTCCATCATGCTGGGAAGACCGTGTGGTTATAGGGACTAATGAATCCGTCATCTAAGTAGCCAAAGTCCTGAAGCTCCTCAAGCACCTATTTGGTACTTAGAATTTGCATCAGTCAATATTTCCCTTTCTGAATTTTATTAGGTGAAATATCATTCTCCTTTCTCCTTCAAGTATCACATGGGAAATTCAAGTATCTGGCATTCATTCAGATAGTTTTATGAAAATTCCAATGAGAGAGAGAAAAAAAAAGAGAGATAGGGAGAAAGCGGGGGTGGAGGAGAGAGAGACAGACAGACAGACAAGAGATGCTTCCTCCTGTCTCCCTGGTGTTTGTCTGTCTTTCCTCTTGCTGTGATGCTGAGCACTAGAGGAATGATCGATACAAAACCTCACAATTTGAGAAGAACATCACAAGTTATGAATATATTCCCTTTGCCACATAATAATAAATATGACGAATGAGGAATAGGCCTCTGATGAAATGCATGCCTTCCTGGAATCCATTTTGTTTGATATTAAAGATATTGTTATTTTTCATTCTGCCTTTGTTCTTTGTTTATCCTCCTAGAGTCCATAGTTCATTTAAGTGATATATGTTATATGTAATTTCAAAGACTGTCTCTGAATCTCCTTTGTCTTTCTCTCTTTTTCTCCTCTTCTCCATCCCAGTGTCACCCTTGAGAGATGTCTCAGTGCTGCTGCAGCTTGGTGTCTCTTAGTGGAAGCATCTGGATGTTCTGGACAGTGTAAGTTGAAGGGAGTGTTCCTCACATTGTGGGGATTTTGGCTGACACCTAGGCAATAAATGTCAATAACCTTGTTGGTGCCTTCCACATCTTTTAAAATGTTATTTATTCCCTGAGAATTTCCTATACAATATTTTGATCATATTCTTTCTCCTCCTGGATCCTCTCCCACTTCCATTCTACCTATCTTCATGGTCTGTTTCTTAAAAAAAAACCAAACCAAACCAAAACACAAATCTTTAATCCCATTACTTAGGAGTCAGGCAGGTGGATCTCTGTGATTTTGAGGCCAGATTGGTCTTCATAGTGACTTCCAGGTCAGATAAGTTTACATGATGAGACTCTGTTTCACAAAACCAACCAATCAACCAACCAACCAGCCAAATTAAAAAAAAAAACATGCAAACTTGCAAAAACCCACGAAGTCCAATTTGTGTTTTGGCCACTCCATCTTTGATATGATCAAACACTCTTACGAACCCTAAAACATTTGCTGGAAATGGAAATCTACTTGGGTGTAGAACTGGCCTCAGAGAGGGGTCTAACCTGGAAATATTGGCTGGGTGTGGCTAGCTGGAGGAAATAGGGAGCAGTCAGGAAAGCTTGATGCCTAAGACAAAGGCACAGCTCCACAGGTGAGAGAGGATGCTGGTACCTCAGGGCTGAGCAGAGCAGTAGAGGCATCAGAGAGAAATATGAGGCTACACATCTTGATGACATATAACCAAAAGAAAGGGACAGTTTTAACACACATTATTGGTAATGCTGGATTAATTAGTTTTTGTTTAAAAAATAATTTCTACAAAGTATTTATACAGGTATTATTTGTCTACTGTGTTTTACTAATAATGTATGATTATAGGGGTATTATTGTATATGTACTTTAGTCTTCGAATTGAGACTAGTGTGTGATAGACTGGAACCCAATTAACAAGTGTTAAATGAACACAGTGTAATTTGTCCTGGTCAGGTGATGGACTGACCAGGTTTATAGATGGACAGTATAAACATAAAAGCTGTTCCACCTTCATTCATTCTGTAAGGAATTTCTACTAAAACATGCTTAGATTGTAAGAGCATCAAGAAAGTGGAAATCTATCTATCTATCTATCTATCTATCTATCTATCTATCTATCTATCTATCTATCTATCTATCTATCTATATTATCTGTCTATTAATGGGAGATTCCCCTCTGTATGTTGTGAATGTTTTACTACCATTGGTTAATAAAGAAGCTGCGTTGGCCTATGACAGGGCAGAATATAGGTTGGTGGGGAAACTAAACTCAATGCAGGGAGAAAGAAGGCAGAGTTAGGCAGATGCCGTGTAGCTGCAGAAGAAAGATGCCAGAACCTGACTGGTAAGCCACAGCCTCATGGTGATACACAGAGTAATAAAAATGGGTTAATTTAAGATGTAAGAGTTAGCTAGAAATATGCCTGAGCCATTGGCCAAACAGTGTTGTAATTAGTATACTTTTTGTTTGGCTCTGGGAGCAAAAAAGCAGTCCCTGTTTACAGTCTACTAGCATTGGGAACCAAACCTAAGCATTCAATCACTGACCTACACAACCAGCCTTCTTTGGGTATCAACATCTCTTTTATTTTCCTTGGAATTAGAGAGACAGAAGACATCCTTGGGATTGGTTCATTTGCAAAAGAGATTTGATAAAAACAGGTAACATATTAAGGAATATTAACTTGAACTGCTAAGCACTACCAGGGACACTGTCGTGATAAGGCAGGACATAGACCCAATGTTTACTTGTCAGTATGAATTTGTTGTGAAGAAGATACTAGAAGTTTGGAGGAACCTGAAGTGGAATCTTTAGCATCCCATGTTCCAGTGGGGGCGGTGGGCGCTGTGCTATTCTCACGGCAGAATGTGTTCGGCTACAATCCCTTTTCTGTACAGTAGCATTTTTTTTAAACAGTGCAAGAGTTCCACTGAGAACTCTTGATTAGAATTCTTCCTTTTTTCTTACTATGGGGGCCATTGATGGTTTCCCAACCTATCTGTGCTTTAATTCCTTGTTCATGAAAGGAGGTTCATAAAACTTTTCCCCGGGTTACCCACAGCATGTATGCGACTAGTTCCCTCATGGAAGATTATGATTATTTCCTCTTCAGGAACCACAGGGACACATCTCATGTTGTTTTCTGTCTTCCAGTCTCACATGCTCTTATTCGCTTGGTGGCTTGAGTAGTCCAGAGATGCCCCAGAATTGTGATGCTACAGTGTAACTATTTAGAATAAAAACACCACAGATATGCAAATATGTATGCCTTCTTCGCATGTTTCTTTTCTTTTAATATAAACCAATAGATTAGGACATAAAAACAGTCTTTCAAGTTTGTTTTTCCTGGAGACACTCTTTCCTCGAGCTGATTGGTGTCCATCCTTAGTAAGCAGCTGCAGCCGAATCTGTGCGATCCCCGCCAGAGGGTTGTCTTGGCTTCAGTCTCTTGGATAATCGCCTATTTGGACAACTTTTCCTTGGCTAATTTCCCATTGTCTAACTGTGGGATTCATAAATCCTTGCTCAGGGGGACAGATTTTAGAAAATGATATTTGGCTATATAGACAGTTGCAATCTCAAGGCTCTCTCAAAGGGTGAGAATGACAGATTTTCACAGGGCACTGCACGATTCAGAACTCTGAAGATCCATCCTGGAATGGAGATGATTTGCTCCCCAGTACAGATAACACTCTGCTTGTCCACCAACCGCTCTAAGAGGCTGAGTTCGTGGATAAGAAGGCCTCACATTCCATAAAAACATTTCTCCTGGAGGCCAGCTTCACACGGAGGGAATATTATTAACTATGTAGGAGTTATACTTTGGTATTGGCTGGAGTTATGGTTCTTGGTATTACAAAGTGAAGGAGAAAAGGCCCCTTTCTTTCAGTGTGCATTTTCCTCATAATGTTGCATTTTAATAAAGGAGAAGAGATAAAAAAAAAACAGAGAAAGTCTTTTTCCATTTCTGCATCTTTGAAGTCACTTACTTTTTGCTTATTCTCAGGAGTCTGATGAATGACCTGAGTGGTTACCTCATGCAAAAAAATCTTCAAGGCATATTTATATTACTCAGAAAATATTGTGTGCCTAATGAGGCCCAGGAATAGACAAAGAGGGTCAGCTGCATGGAAGTCCTAGGGGACGATGGTGTCAGGACTTAGGAGGGACTAGAGATGCTGCTCGTAGGATCTCCAGATTTCAACACTGTTTTCCTCTGAATAATGATAGAATTAGTCCTAGCCAAAACGCAACTGGGCAATCTGTTACTTCACATATGGACAACAACTGCTCAAGGAAATTATGAAAGTGCACGGTCCAACTTTGCTTCTGTCACACGCTGTATGTTCATCCCTATCCAAGACTGAAACTATTGCTCAGCCGAGCCAAGGTTAGTATTGCGGTCTCTGGTTTTCCTGGTTGTTGCTAGTTACATGTAGCAAGAAAGTGAATTCTTTTTTGCATATTTTGTCTTCTCTGACTTCTTGGAAATAGGAATTTTTCTGGACAAGTCAGTGGATGTCACTTTTATTGTGACTGAGTCTGCTCTGTTCTGAAAACAGAATAGGTTATTGTTTCTTTACATTAGAGAAAACATTAGTAATAAGATTCACAGAGAATCCATGAAACCTGGAAATGATGACATCATACTGCCTTGTAACAACTGAGCTTATAGACCAGGGGCCGTGAGTTAGTGTGACTGGCCTCCTTTAGCCTGCTGGCAAAGGAAATGACCCCAGCACAGTGGTTGTCAGAATCATGGGGCGCTTCTGAGAAAAGGAGATCGTGTTTATTAACATTAGGCGAAGGTGGGCTGAATGGACTGATTTTGCTGAGCACCCTTCAGATACAGTAGAAGTATTCCGTACATCTCAGCCACGAGAAAAGTGTTGAGAAAGACGAGGTCAAATGGGAAAGACAACCCGTGTTAGAATTAGACGTAAGAAGATAGAGCCTTTCTTTTCAAGAACTGTCAGGTGAATGGTGCAAGTATTATGAAGGATACAAGAGCAGAGTTTCTGTCTGCTCCTGGAAAAGAGTATGACAGGGATATATTTAAAATGATGTACGGTAATATTATTGGGGACTAAGAATATTAAAAGTTTATAATAAGTGAAAAATGGTGCAAGTTGAATTCTAGAGAATGAACATAAAAAATAAAGATGCTTTTAACTGTCAAAAAAAAGAAGATAGAGCCTTAAATAAAATGATAACACCCCCCCCCCAAATAACCACAGAAGTTTCTAGGAGGGAAATTTTTGTTGATTTTCACGAGGTACTTAGGCATCACCAGGCATGCTTTGTAACACACATAGTTCCTCTGCTTTCTGCAATTTGTCTGGCCCCCTGTCCAGCGATTCGGTTTGTGCAGGCATGCTATGAATGTTCAATTATATTCGCCTTCTCTCATATTTCAGTGTTTAACACTTCTAAGACTTCTCAGATTAAAATAACACCTTTCAGAATACGGGCATGATATTAAAATATAAGCCATAAAAATTTATTGCCCATCATATGAGTGATGTCTTAAACAGTTCAAGTCTTTTTTGTGGTTTATTTTTTTTTTTAGAATATACAATGACTCCTGCATGGAATTGCCAAACCATCTACCTTGGAACAAGTCACAAAGTAAACTCATTAATGTAGTCTATCAACCTTTAACAGTGGCTCGTGCGAAAGAGGAAAAAACATTTAGTTTCTTTCCTGAACAATGAATTGATTTTTCTACAAATGTCAGCACGAAGCTAAGCAAACAAGGTTGATCTGTGCTTCTGGAACCTTGAAAAATTAGTTTTTGCTATTATTAGTAATGTTCTTCCTATATTTCATGTCATTCATATTGCACCATTTATATTATAGAGTCTCCGGTGGAGAGAGGAAGAGGTGTAATCAAAGGCTGATTTAGAAGCATAAATTGCTGCAATAAATAGGCGTAATTTTGTACCACTTTAAAACTGAAGCATAGTAAATCATACAAACTTCCAAGCAAAGTACTGTGGGATTTTTTTTCCTTCAGCCAAGCTGATAAATCTCCCATATTTGTGTTCTATGAAGATATCAGTCTAAGCAGAACTCAGGAGTGACTGACAGCATATTGCCTCTTAGTAACTAATGGTTTAGATGTGGGTAGCTTTAAGTTCCTATGTAGCAGACCGACAGGGAGCTAAGTGATAGCGAAGTGGTTGGTGTGATTTTGGAGGTCTCTCCAGAATCCTGAGTGGACAGGTGTGTGGCAGAATCATTTAACCAGGAACTGGGGAAGGCAGCAAACCCAAATTCATATCCTTAACACTCATACACAAGTGGGCTGTTGCCTTGGCATCTATAGTCACACTGCTCGAGGTCAAGACCTGCAGGTCCCACGGTTTAGCCAAAATGGTGAGTTTCATGTTCATTCAGTGAGAGACCTCGTCTTAAAAAATAAGGTGGTCATTGTCTCTTCCAGAGCACATCCACGCTGCTGTGTGAGTCTGCTTGCTTATTTGAATTAACCTGAAAACTGCAGCTTTTCTCCCTGTTTGGTTTACTTCTGAGTGTTCATCGTTCGCTAAGGCTTTGGATCGGATTCTTTCCCTAAAGCTCTCTCCCCACCATAGGGCTGCTTGTCTGCCGTGTGATAACCTGCATGCCCACTCACTCCAAGAGAATGAATTGCTCTTCTCCCTTCGCTTCCAGGCAGTTGCTCAGGAAAAAGGCGAGCGGCAAGCATGGTTGTCAGCAGCATCTTTAACCCAGCTCCGTAGGCTTCCATCTTTCCAATCCTTTCTCTCAATTGTCTGTTATGACACAGGCAAGAACGAATCCTAAATATTTTTCTGTCTTAAGAAGATTTGTTTTGTTTTAATTATATGTGTGCATGTCTTTCTGTGTAGGTCTGTGCATATGAACGCAGGTGCCCGCAGAAAACGGAAGGTATCAGATCTCCCGGAATTGCAGTCTTTGGGGGTTGTGGGCTACCTCTTATGGATGCTGGGAGTTGAACTTGGATTATCTGAGAGGTAATGTTCAGAGTGCATAGGGCTGTATTTTGAGACTGTTGAAGCGGTTAGGTAAGTGTGTGTTTTCTACCACATCCCAAACTATCACATCAAGTGAGTGAGCAAAACCCTTTTTGCTTAAGAAGAAGCCTGAGAAACCTACCTAGAAGGTAAACTAAGCTTTGATTGTCCTTTTAATTAGTGGGCAAAGCGGGAAACTGCTTAGGAATGTTTTCTGGTTCTCTTTCTCTTTGCTTTGTGACAGGTTGGTGGCTTGCTCTGTGTTAGAGCTACACACTTGGTCCTGATTCAGGTGCAGAAACAGACAGGGGCAGATCCTCAACATCAGCAGCAAACACTCACATGCACCCCAGTTTTGTTCTTAGGAGGCAAATGCCTAGAATAAGTGGTGTGCAGGGGTCTGTTCTCCTAATAGAAGCGGTTTCCTTATATTTAAGGAAGAGCAAACATGAAACTGGAACCCAGGTAACTCATGATTTCACAACTCACATTTTAGCCGAGAGTCCTTTCGCCCTTAAGCACCATAGAGAGGAAAGCACAGGAAATCAGCACAGAGACAATTAAAAGTCAGAAAGTAGAAGTTTCAGAAGCTCCAGACTGACTCTGAATGCAGGATTTCCTTAGAAGCCCTCCTGGTAACCTCTGCCATAATATTGCTCCCGCGAAAGGCTCAGTGAACCGGGAAAGCATCCACATGGTCCCTTCTGGCCCTAACCGGCATTTGAAACTGATCTCCTACTTGGAGCTCCCACTTTGGTTCCAGCCTTGAAACGATTGGCATCACAGCTCATAATCTTATGGCCAATTTGGATTTTTAAGCAAAGAACTTAATTTAAAAGTCTCCCAGACAACAAATGACTTTTGAAAAATAACATTTTAATGATTTCAATGGAAATAAACCAGAAGTAGCTGGATTAAGTTTCTCTTAAAATATACATGTTTAGCAATTAAGAGGGAAAAATGGCTCAGAAATTCCGTTTTTTTTCCCTTCATAATCCCAAATAGTTTAACAATTGAGTAGCTCAGAAGTCTCCAGTTGAGACATCTTTGTGGAAACTGTTTCTGGCAATGAAAATAGTGCTAATAAAAGGACAGGAGATAAGGTTCTCCTTAGAAATGATTTTTTAGTGTATGTGCTTTCTAAAGATTAGTCTTGATGATAAGCTTATTTTGTTGAAGATTATTTAAGAAGATTATAAAGAAGTACTTGACCCGCCTCAGGAATTTTAGAGACAGGAGCAGAAAAGTCAGGAACTGCTTGTGGAAAATGGTAGGTTAAAATGGAAGTCTTGCTGAATGGCATTTGCATTTCCCCAAGTCTTTCAAGGAATTTGTTTTTTCTTAGCCACCGTACACCTTGTCTATAGATGGGAAAGCGTGGGGAGCTTGGGTCGTTACAGTCTGGGCCTTTATGCTTCCGTAAGCAATAATTATTAAACTTCGGTTCACCCCAAACCAGATCGGATCAAACCACACCAAAAGTAGGCACCCCAAAAGACATGAAAGTAGAAGAGAGACTAAATGGGGGAGAGGAAGGTGTCAGTGGGGATGGAAGGAGACAAGAGGGGGTGGAGGGGGTTGAATATGGTCAAATGCAATATGTATAAGGATGTCATGATGAAACCCTTTATCATGTGACGTTAGAATATACTATTATGAAACGTAAGAGTTGTGAGCTTCACACAGACAATGAAGATCACGTGGAAGAATGCTTGTGATGGGCAAAGGACCCAGCAGGGAATTTAAGTTGGTACTTGTGCAGGAATGTGATGGTTATGGCTTTGAGATTCAGGATCCAGTTTCCCTCTTTTACTATGCTGAATGAACTTTGAACAACAACAAAGCAGGTGGCTAGGAGATAAAAATACCATCATCGTACCTCATAAAGCTGATACAAGAGATTGTGGTTAGCAAAAGCCAGCAATGGACTTCCTGGAGTAGACTCAAGCTGGTTAGGCTTCCCTACCCTGGCTCTGGACGAACTAGAAGAAGAAGCCTGCAGCTTGGGGAGATGCTGCATCCTGAGATTTTCGAGGCAGCTTACTTCCAAAAGTAATGGAGGGAAAATGAGTGGTACTTGCCATTCACTTTCTTCAGCAACCTGCAAGTTGTTTTCCTCTCTTGTTCTGTCAAGGACCCAAGAATGTTACTCCAGCCTTCACAATGCTGTGAGTTTATTCTTTTAACCTAGCAATTTTAAACAGGATTGCTGTCTTCCCCTAGGGGAGTCTCTGGCTATGATTTCAGAGTATTGGGGGTGTTTTGTGAGTGGGAATTGTGATTGCTAAATGTCACATGATGTCTCTCATGAGAGTCACCTCAAGAAGCTCCCTTATCCCCGGAGTGGACACCTTAAGCTTAGTTTGGCCTAATGGATTATGTCTTCTCTACAAGATGGGCAGAGGTCTGCTTTAAGTCAGGAGCAACCCTCCCATGCCTTCTCGAGTTGCTCCTTTAATGCATGTCTAGGAGAAGAAGGAGGCTTGGGGTCTCAAGAGCCCCTTCCAGGGCCTCCCAGTGACCAAGCTTCATCTTAGTTGGCCCAGCCACTTAAAAGTTAACATGG